>NW_026865514.1:0-22238 GCF_026571515.1 Ruditapes philippinarum | reverse complement strand
ATAAGCAGATTTTCCTAATTATATCACACTTAAATAAACTGACATAATAGCAAAAAAATGAGTTAGTTTTCCTCAGTGTTACAAATTATCAACTATATATAAGGGGTTTAATAGTAACGAAAAGTGTTCTGTCTGCATCAGGCAGAAAAAAATCAGTACAATATCAATATTTCATTAACTCCGTTCAGGCTCATGTGTATGCATTTGTCACGAATGTGAAATCCTTCTAAACAACCTAGATTGGTGCTTCAATCACATTGTGCTACTCGTATGTACTCGTATGTACGAAAAAAATTACATTCAAATATTGTATTCAGTTCTATTTAGATATAAACTTAATAGATTGTTTTGGAGTGAAAGTTGATTGATTTTCCAATAATACTGTTATCAACTGTACACCTCCTGTTAATCTGTCCTTGTAGTTTAACGAGATGACTTGTAACGATTCTTTTATGGACTTTTTTTGCATTGCTAACTACAAACGCCATTGTTTCTTCTGGCGTTGAGGTATTGCTTGGGTAAACATCAATATAATTATACTTTATTATGTATTCTCAATGGATACAAATGAGAATAAGTTTTGAGGTGATTCGTGATCTTCTAAGCCTTTTTAAAGCTTTTTGATGAAAAGCTGTGAATCATACATACAGCAATTGTGGTTTACATGAAAATCTCAAAGCGAATTGTTCTTTGTTATCCGTATCTCCTTAAATAACTTATAATTAAAAGTTTTGATAGAGGACATTAAATACCTACAAACAATTAAAATTACGCTCCAGAAAGCGAAAACAATATCATTAATATATAATAAATGGGACATGTATCGAGACAAAACAATAGTCTTATCAAATTTGAACGCTTTTATGACTTTTTACAGCGAATATACTGGGTGAGTATGTTCTTTTACATGTAAGTACATTCCAAAATCCTCTAGTTGGCATATCAATTTGAATGTCAGTCTATAAGGTCTACTCCTCTGATAGCAAATTTTAAACATTTTACAGCTTTAAGATCTTCAATCGTTCTAGTAATAGCAAAATGAAAATAAGCTCGTTCCTGTTTTATATTTACAATACAAAGGAAAGGCATTGGAATAAAACTTTGTTTCTAAAATATCATAATGTTTTTAACATTTGATGCTATTTACTTAGAAGTGTGATATTTCTTTAACATCTCAAAATATATAATATTGTAAATATGGAAGCTGTCAGCTGACGATGTTTTCAGCATTTGAAATAAAGAATGACAGTCAGGTTCAATTCGTTGGAAGACTTTGTCATATGATAGATAGATAAATGACTTCTACGAACAGTGTTCTACCTACTAACAATTCTTGATATGACAGGACTGTGTGATTAATGAGACTTGGGATGAGTTATTGAAGCAAAGTGATCTCTAATACCACAAAGCGGTTCTGTACTTATTCTGGCCTAAAAAGCTTAATATTTATATACAAATGTTTAATGGTTGTTAGGTTAAGAATAGAAACTTTAGCTTCATCACTTAAAGAACCAAAGTTTTAAATAAACTTCTAAAATCCTTTTTCTTTCTAACAAGTAGAGTAAAATAATAAAACCGATGTGGTAATTAGAGTTGGCACATCTAATCTTTCAGAATTATTTATTCAAATACACTAAGCTCTGAAAAGAATTTTACTTTAGTGGCATACTGTTGTACATGTATCATTGTTCTTCAAATATTTCTGGAATTTAAAATTAAGGTGCCAAGTTCATAAATGACGTACATTGACACAAAATCGTCGCTTGAAATACTTAGAAATGACTCATTTCAATGGACCCATTATTTATATTACAACAACAACAAGAATATTACAATACAAACAAAAATAAAAAGCGGCATTAAAAGGCGTAGCAGTTTGTGTCATTTTGACTTATTAAAAGAATAACTTTTACATCACTTTCCATCAAGCACACGTATATTGTAAGAAGGCGCACGTGTAAACTTTTATTTACATAATTATATACACTGTCGGTTGCATTCACCCTGTAATGATTAGCCCATTGGAAATATTGTATACCACGTAGAAGGACTACCATCACAAATTGCACTTTTCATGCAGTTTACCAAATCTCGAATAAATAAAAACACAACGCTAACTACTTTGTCAGAAGACGATAGATAGCCTTTAAAGAAAACCTTTTTCTTTCTTGGTTTTATTACTAGATGTCATATTAGCATTTGTAAGTCAATGTGCAATTGCAAAAAAAATGTACAAATACAAACATTTCAGTTCCTAGGTGAAATTTCAGGAAACAAACTTTACTTAACATTAAACAAAGATAATCAATATAACATATATTCCTATATTTATATATTCTTATATTTATATTCCGTGTTATTTGTGCCGTGTGGCGGCTGTAAAAAGTCTCCCCGTACATTTAATCAATGATGTTATATTTTCGATCATTGAAGATCGTTCAGCACGACATTATTGTGTATACATTTAAGATGGTATTTTTAGTTTCTTGTATTTGGCCTTTTCAACTTGGGTGGTTCCAGTATTCCTACTTGAATACTGATAATCACCCTTAGGATATGTTGCCTGCTTTTTAAATTTGTCTTTTGACGTCTTGTCTGTGATATTCAGGCTTCATAACCTCAGATCCCCTGTCAAAATTCCATTTTATTTAGTTCCGTCCATTGTTTTCTCGTTTAGGGCACAAACATTCTTTTACTTGGGAACCATACGCCGCTTTTCGTGGAATGACACTACTGTGTCACAATGAAGGTTCCATGATAACCGCCGTATGAACAGATCTGCGGATGTTTCTTTATTCAAAATTTCACCATTTTCGTGTTTTTTAAATGTTGAATTCTGCTTAAGCCGATGCTAGGGGGCGTGGACGGTAACTTGCACTTTCCAGTACCGTCCATGAACAGGCTCAATCAAACCGAGTCTGCATCATTTTACAATTTTGCCGTGTTGAGCTTTCATTAGGGATTCTGTTTTTACTACTATTATATTAGGTTATTTTTATATAAAAACGTAGGGCTTTAATTTCTTATAAAACTTTTTTATAGTATGTTCCGCAGTTCAAGACGGTACTGTTCTTCTAGGATGTAATTGTGTTCGGTTAGTTACACAGAATTATTTAGATAGAAATGCAACCCTGCTTGTAACAGGTAGCTTTTCGTTAGAATGTTGTTACGTAATTGCAGATTAAATCACGTGATATCATAATTATTCTGAATTAGTTTTTATTAATGATACTAGTATTCATCTATTCTATGAAATATTAACACATAGATGGATACGCATGCATTTATTTCTGACTTTTCTGCAATCATTTATGAACGATCAATCAACTTTACGGCAGTTTTGAATGTAAAATACCAAAGGTTGCTGTAAGAGCATACATCATTAGATACTGCATGTTGCTTTTGCATTATTTACATTATTTATTTCATATGGATATCAAAATTGCGCATATTTTAATTCGTTTACAACAGATCACAAGTGACATTTTTATCATTTTCATAGGCATAAACCACTTTACATAATTACATGTAATATCAAAGACAGGCATTATTCCATTCCATCATAAAATTGAAATAACACAGTTGCTTTTCTAGAGTCAATATGACTAACGAAACTCAATGTAAAGTGAGCTTCAATCGATTTCAAATGGCGAAGTTCTATTCGACCAACCAGACTGTCTAACCTTGAAACTCTCAAAAAGTCTGTTTCTCACAAACGTTTGTTTAACCATTCATAGATTCATCGAGTCTTTCTGCATACACACTATGCATGTCTACGATGAATAGGTCACCTGCTAGTTAGTAGGAACTAAATGTCTTAACAGCTTAAATCGTTCGTACGTCGCTTTTTTAAATGTTTTAACCCGTTTTTCCTTTTCTTACTGGCGTCTAACTATAAGACAACATCCCCTCGTACAACTCAGATAGCCTCGTGTACCGATGCTCTTTCAATTACATGCATCGCTATTTCCAGTCTATGATTTTTATTTATATAACAGCCGAATAAGGTCTCGAAAGACAAAAAGAAGAAGAATTTAAGTGGTTTTTTTTTAATTTTTCCACAGAAAGTCGAACATCGAGGCAATACAGGCAATCTGGTAGAATCCTTTGATAATACACCTGACAGTATTTAAAAATGTTGCTTGTTTGTTTATGTAATATGCATAACGCTAAAGCTTTGGACAAACATAAGGTTATTGTTTGCTTAAAGAAATATTCAAGACTTCAAGACTGAAACATTGATTCATTTTAGAAAAGTTGTTCCGTTCAAATGCTTGAAGAGTAACATATTCGCCTTCAAACTAAATTTACATTAACAAATTAAAAATTGGTTCAGACGGTTTTGCTCTTTTGGCAGTTCTTAAAGTATTCCAGTTATTTTAAGAAGTATCTTAGTAGCTCCGTTGCTAAAGACTGTTTGAAAACATTAGAGGCAAAGAATAACGAAATCGACCAAGTCACTATATCATTAACAATTTTTTTCAAAGAATATGCAATCAAGGATTATTTTTAATGTTTTTTATCTACGCAAAAAGTCACCTTGTAAACATAATCCCGTGATAAAATAGTCAGACTAACATACAATTGTTTCAACGATGTTACATATAATAAAATGAGCAATATGTATATAAAGATGTTCTGTATTTTCGATGCATTAACTAAATGGAACCTCAAAACTACCAACCTTTATTTAATTCCGATAGTTTATCCTAAATTACAGTGCAAATGTTATTCATATAAGCATTTCGATCATGACTATGTCAAGATAAGAGTTTGCATTGACATAAATAGCTCGGAAGCAATTAAAGTAAAATATATATATATACGAGTATATGAAAAATATCATAATACTGAGGGCTTTTTTGTCAGATGCCACACCTTCTGTTGTGGGTTTAGACATTATGTAAAGGGGTTATTCCTTGTTAGTTATAAAAAAACATATAATTGCAAAAACGAATTGATTGTATATTCTCGTGAAAGATAATCTATTTTAAATGCATTTAACGATTTCAAATCCTATCTGAAAACAGTCACTTTTAAAAAGATCATCTGCATCATATTTAGCTTTCCATGAACGTGAGGAGAAAATATACACTTTTGCTAATGAGCCATTTTTTAACAACACAATGTGAAATTTAGCATGTTGAAAGTCCTTTTTGTCAATTAACTACCTACATGTATAAAAGGATTTCTCCTGCAAATTGAAATTATGTTGTTTCAATTTTAACCCACTCACTTAAAAAAGACTTTATTGTCTTGTTATTATGATATTCTTAGAAATTATCTTAGGTGTTATTAAGAGAATTGTTCTCAATAATAAAACTTTTATTGGATTTGAAATTGTGCAAAGAATCTTCGGGAAGAATGTTATCTTTGTTTTCCTTGCCAGAAAATTTGCAGTGTTGAACGAAATTATACACAGTTTTTGCTACAGTATTCTGCCATTTCCTACTTTCTTGAATAAATACAAGGCTCACATTTTACTTATTACTGATTAGATTATTTTATTGACTTTGTTTTCTCTGCTGTGAAGAGCATTACTAATACTTTCTAAGTCAATAAGATAAGATAAATAATGATTGACCGTACACAAATGACTTTTGTTTTTTAAAACTGTAACAATTTATTTCTTTATTTGTGAACATGAGTGGATGATATTTTGTCTTGACTTTAAAAGCCATTTCTTGATCTTATTCCATGTATTTAAAACACTGAAACTTAAGCAGCTTATATATGACAAATACTCTGAACAAGACAGTGTAAATAATTTTACCTATATCAAATATTTGGATTATAAAAATATGATAAGTATGGCAATATAATAACACGTATTATACATGTTTATGCAACCGAACAATTGTTTAATAAACGAGCAAACAAGTATTGCTCCGTCTTTACAATGTCATTACAGAGTGCAACTGACTGTTGCAATAATTTAATCACCAATAATTAATCAAACTCAAACTCAAACTCAAATAATTTTATTGCGTTAAACATACAATATATGTTTATAGCACATACAACATAACAATAGGCAGAAGACATGGATTTTTCAAGGAGCACAAAAATACAATGTAAAACATATGAATTCATAATTGTGACGTGTTTGAGGTTTTGTAAAACTATTTTCTAATCAAAATTGCATAATATAAATATTTAGAAAGATCTCTTACAATAATTTTAGATTCAGACAATAATAAATTAGTAAATTTCTGCAATGTAGGCCATGTATAATAGTAGCGTCTGAGATATTTTTTGCGAAGGTCAGCATATTGTGAGCATGTAAACAAAAAGTGAAATTCGTTTTCAATTCGTCTCGAAGAACACTTATTGCATATTCTTTCCAGTCTAGGTACGTTTGTATATCTTCCCTTTCAATTAACAAGTCGTGAGATGATGTGCGAAATTTTGTAAGCGCAACTCGAAATCTTTTGTCCTTAATATAATCAAGATAACTTTCAAATTCAAATTTATATTTTATAGAACTGTATGTATCTAGACGACTAGAATTATTGATAGAACAATACCAACTTTGATAATAAATATCTAGTATGCGTCGTTCAATAATATTGTAGTTAATTAACATGCTATATTGGTTTTGCCAAATATACGAAAGTCCGCATTTATCAAGTATAATTTTAATTTGATAAGCCCAATCACACTTATTATATGTGTTATTTCCTTCAACATCGACTTTAAGCATGTTATAGGTTTTGAAAAGAAGAGATTCTTTTTTACATGTCAATAATTTTATCCAATATTTTACCATTATTAATTGTCTACGAATGCTCATTGGGATTCTAGCTAATTCGCCGTAAAGGGCGTCTAAATTTGTAGAGCGTTTGACAGATAATACTTTTCTACAGAATTTGGAGTGAATGAGTTCAACATCAGGTCCGACATGATGACCCAGATTTCAGCCGCGTAATTTAACGTAGAAGCTACCAATGAATCGAATAAGTCACATTGTTTGGACACGGGTAAATCAAGTTGGTTAAAAACAATAAACAAATTGTGTAATGAGTACAAGCCGTGCTGGGCTATTCGCTTTTGTGTTCGGTTCCAATTGCCATTTTTATATAAATGAACGCCCAAATATTTAAAAGAATCTACTAACTCTATATGATTGTTATAAAGATAAAAATCAAATTTAGTATGTCGGCCTTTTTCAAAAATCATGGTTTTTGTTTTGCTGGCATTAAGACGTAAGCCCCATGTATTGCTATATTCTTCAATGTCGTTCCACATGCATATGGACTGTAGGGAGTTTGGATCGTGAGCAAATAAAACTGCGTCATCGGCAAAAAGTAATAAAAATAATTGAATGTCGCCAATGTTCATTATTCCATTAATATCTGTATTTACATTATTAACAATATCGTTTAAAAAGAAAAGACACAAAATGCTGCTGGCGGGGTCACCTTGTTTCACTCCAATGTTTGAATTTATAAAGTTAGAGTTAGTCGAATTATACCTTACAAACGATTTAACCGTTGAGTACATTGACTTTATAGCCATTACAAATTTTGTACTAACATTTGCATTCATTAGTTTTTGCCACAAGTAAAGTCTATCAATTCTGTCAAACATTTTTTCCCAATCGAGAAAGGCTACATATAATTTTTTCTTTTCAGCAAGAGTTTTTGAAATAAGAGCGTGTAAAATATAAATACAGTCAATCGTTGATTTATTCTTTTGAAAACCAAATTGATTGTCAATTAATTTTTCTTTCTTATCGGCCCAATTTGTAAGTCGAGTTATAATTAGTTTTGAATAAATTTTTGAAATTATGTTATTTAATGTAATTCCTCTAAAATTCTTAGCTTCCGGATTGCCTCCCTTGAATATGGGAACGATTATGCCTTGTGTCCAACTTTCTGGAAACATTCCATGTGTAAAAATTTCATTATACAACTTAACAAGAAATGGAGAAATTATGTCAAATGAGTGTTTAAAAACTTCCGCTATAAGTTTATCAGTCCCCGGACTTTTTGAATTATTTTGAGCAAAAACTGCATTTTTAACTTCTAATTCAGAAAAAACAGCATCTAATTCATTATCATATACAAAATTACTATTAAAATTCGAGCTTGTGTCAGTGGTCGCTTCGTTGCCGTAAAGATTATTGAAATGAGTAAATAGTGATTCAATTGATATATTTATTTCTTCCTTTGAATCCGTTTTATACTGCGATTTTAATTTCCCAAAATTGCTTTGGTTGCGATTTTGATAATTTAGTGATACGTTCTACTTCATTTCGCTGAAATATGCGTTTACATTTTTTCTTAATTTTATATAACTTCGTTTTTTATTCAAAAACTCATTTTTATTTTCGACAGACTTATTTCTTAAAAAAATATTTCTTGCATTATTTAGCAGCTTACGCGCGTCATAACATTCTTTATTAAACCATTTCTTTTTCCCTGCAATATTTGTAGTAGATTTTTTTTAACCTGTGTTTTCCGAATACACTAAACGAGTTGTTTTGCATAAAAACAGTAAATTTGCTAACCGATTCATCAATAGAATTTCTATTTAGATTCGTAACCAATTGGTCAAGAATTGGTAGCTCATTCAACAGTTTCGATCTAAATATATCAATACGCGTGTCATCCCATGCGAGAAATAATTCCTGATCCGGGTCATTGTCACGTGATTCATTCGGCATGCTTTTACGTTCTATATAAAAATTTAACGCGCAGTGATCCGAAAAACTCAGTTATTGGCAAAATATTAAACTTAGTAATATATGGAAAATCAATTTTACATAATAGTAAATAGTCTACAACACTTTCTCCATTTCGATTGTAAAATGTAAAGTCACTGTCATTAAGCCGACCATTCCCTATTAACAAATTAGTTGTCTTACACATTTCAATAAGTCGTTTGCCTTGTACATCTAAGATTTTATCTACATTGCCTCTCTGCAAAAATATATGAATTTGTTTCTAAATCGGTATTGCTATCCAAAAATCTATCAAAATTTAAAAAAATCTACCTCAGTACCAGTTCTACTATTAAAGTCTCCGTTTAACATAACTTTACCTAGTAATTTATACTTTTCTATTCCTAATTCAATTTGTTCAAAAATATCAAATTCATTTCTATCAATAACTTTTGATTGGTACGGTGGAATATAAACACAACATAGATATATATCAATATTGAAATGAAAAAGAGTTTTGCATAATTTTAACCACACTAATCCACATTTATGTGTATCAATTATCTGTATCTTATCACGTAAATATGTTCTATAATAAAATTGATATACCCCCACTATATCTTCCCTTATTAGTACCATGTGATTTGTTACCAAATAAATGGTACGAACAAAAATCATCAATATCTAAATTGTAATAAGAGTTTTTTGACAACCAAGTCTCACTTAAAATAATAATGTCATGTGATTTAATTAGTTCTAAAAAGTCAATATCTGATAATTTACGAACAAGTCCGTTAATGTTCCACGAGACAATGTCTAATTGCTCCCTGTGACCTCCCTATGTTGATGATGGAACATATGGTTTTCCATTGATTAGCAGTTGATCGCCAACAAATCGCACTTTTTTCCCTTTCTTTCGCTCCTGATCGGCTATCGAATATAATGGTTTACGCGCATCACGCCATTCCTTAGGAATTTGAACTCCAACTCCGAGATTTTTTGTTTTTAGCTCGTCTTTTAAATTGAATGATGCTGTACGAACACGTTCACGCTCAACATAACTATGAAATTTTTGGGCGAGGTTTCTTTGATTTGTACGGATTTCCAAGTCGGTGAGCTCTGTCAAAAAGCATTTTACTGCAATCAATTGATAAATTATCCTCTATGAACGCTTTCACCTCCAGCTTACAGTTCTCCACTTCCGGTTCCGGTTGGACAATGTCCATGCTATCAATATGCGATTTTTTTGTACTTTCAATTTTCGAATGTCCTTCTGGGATACCATAGAAAATGAGATTTTCTTGCAACTCCTATTTTCAGCATCACAAATTTTATAATTCATCGTTTTCTGTTTTTCATCATATTCTTTAATATCACTTTCCATTTTCTCACAAATTTTCTTTAAACTGCCGATTCGATCTTGTGCATTTTTTATGTCTACGCTTTGTTCATCATATTGATTGCTTACGAACATTTGTGATTTTTCAACGTCCGCCACCCTTTCATCAATATTTTTCACTTTAATTTCCAAATCAGTGAGTTTTGTACTAATAGAGTTTACTGTTTTTTCGACATTATCAATTTTAGCCACAGATATTTTAAGCAGATTATTCATGCTTTTGATGTCCTCCATAATAGAGGTTGCCCAGGGTGGAATGGGTATCTTTTCTACTGGTACCGGCTGTAAAAATTGTGTCGATGGCGGCGATGAATAAGGCGACTCCAAAGCCTGCATGAAGGGTCCTTGGCCCGATGTCTGCTCGTATTGTTGACCATAATTCATCATTGCAGGCTGATAATTAACTGTGTGCGAAGTGTCAAATGTAAAGTACTCAGGCGAGCAGGACTTATCTTTGACCCTTTTACTAAGTTGTTTATCTGCTGAGCTAGTACCCGTCAAACCGGTTTGCTGTGTACTATCAACGTGACTACTACTATCAGCTGTACTTACACATGGATGTATACATGTATCCGATAAAGGCGAAATATACTTGCGTTTCTTATTTCCACTATTTTTTTTCTTTTTGTTTTGTTCTTTCGGTGGCATGAGATTATTAATAAGATAGTCCAAATATCAACAAAATGTCACTAAAATTCCTTTTATTTTACATTTTATTCCGTAAAATAACGAGAGCTGAAAATCCATGCTTCTACCCGACAAGGGCAGTTAATCGATATTTGTTACTCCGGGATGCAATTTTATGCAACTTGCACTTCAAGGAAATCATTTTCTTCGATGCATTAAATGCTTAAAAGAGCATCAGTGTTACTTGAATATGTATGAGAAGTTTTCATCTCAATATCCTTTTGATATTGCCTAGGCAATTGATTTAATTTATCGATATCTTTAAGAGTTGCTATTATATTGAATCTGATTATGACAAAAATATTGACGCAATTTATAAAGTATATACTCCATATTACTGTGCCATTGAAGCAGATTTGTTTGTCATAAATGATAAGATTTAATGAAAATATGTACAAATATATATATAGTTTGTGAGTTTGACACGTATTTATATAATTCTACTTTATTTTATTGAATCACGCCTTACATTTCTATTACAATAACTTATTACCACTTGGTATGCAACGAATTATTCAATAATTTCTTTAACTGTATAAAGTAATTAATTCAATGTATTAAGGAACACAAGATTATGACCTTATAAATATTGCCTTAGTGTCTCCTTGCACGTTGGTTTTCAGGGGGCTCTCTCTTGCTTTATCTACCCTAAGATTTATAAAATTACCCTTATCAAATAATGACCAGTAACCTAACATCTGCAATCAAATAATTACGATACACTTTGTTTTCGCAAAACGTTAGCATTGACTAAAAACATAAAGTAACGGGATGGACTATAGGTAAATATTACAAAAAATGTTACAACATAACCATTCTCTTGAACCGACATTTTATAACTACATTCCACTTAACTATTTTATAGTTCACACGGACTCGAAGTAAATTTACATATCATCAGTGATAAACATGACATTCATTTCGTCCCCAAAAATGAATTTTCGTTTATGAATACTAAATAATTTTGTGTTAACGTTACAAAAATATCTCAGACATGTACCATTCATTTAATGTCCAAACATGATTATTCAAGGTAAAAGTTTAAAGTACAAACATATAGTAAAGGAAACATGTACATCACGTTGGTAAACATTGACAGGAAAAGTTTCATAAGAGTGCTTGTATAATAATATGACAACTGATGTCGACCTTTCAGATGTGTAATGTTAAACAACACGTCAGAGGCATAATGTGTTCAAAAAGAAGGTGCGTTTCGTATCCATGTGTCGAATTCTGAGAAAAATACACTAGTTTTTTATTGAAAGAGATAGGCTAGTATTTAAAAAACAAAGACAAGATCAGTCTAATGTTTAAGAAAAGTTTTACAGTGTAATGATATCGTTTTGCAAGTATCACATTATCTTTTACTAATTATGATCTCATCTAAATCCATTATAATATACTTAATGATCAAATATACCAACTGAATATTTTAAATTAATTTCATAAATCACACGAAGTAAAAGGCACGCTGGTTTTGTGGTCTCATCAGATCATAAAATATCTTTCTAATTTATACAATAATTTTTGTGGGTCTGTTTGTTTTTATTTAAGGTGAATCTGTGCAGTTTCCTGACTAAAATGTTTGCATTTTCATGTGTTTTTTTAATCCGTATAGTAACATACAGAACCTTCAAGTTCATAGCCAGTATGCGTTGAATTATTGAACTAAAGTCTTATATTGTAGAGGCATAAATCGTATAAAGAAAATATGTGACACTCCTGAGATCAATGTCCATGTTGAATAATATAAATATTTCAGTATTTGTTATTTAAATATTGAGAACTAAATCACTCAAAACTCGTGCTTTTTCAGGCATTCTAATGTAAATACGAATGTGTCCTATTTCTTACTTGACTGAACATTATTGGATACAGGGATTGACCCGTATGAATGAATTGCAAAATTGGTATGTAGAAATAAAGATAAAAAATAGAAGACCAACATACACATCTTTTTATGTGACTCGATTCCGGTCTGGATATTCATACACATAATTATCCTTTACAATTCATGATGAAGTATATGTCTCGCTGTTTATCGTATATTTACATCTAAATATATTCCTTTTTTCTCTTATTTGTGTTCTCTAATGTACTCATTTTCTATGTAACATACATGTGTTCTTGTCTATGCTTAGTTTTGTACCGAATATAAAATCATGTATCTTTAATATATATAACATGCCGGTCAACATTTTGACATGTTTTCTGCTCTTGTATTTGTATATATGAAAAACAAGCTTTTAACCAACGAAAGGAAATTAATATTAAGGCTGACAAATCCTTCTTCCAAAATAAAAGTAGGGACAAAAACTTGATGTTGTTCAAAATAAGACGTTAAAAACTTGTCAATAAAATGTTTATATTTTAAAAAAGAAATGAACGATCTAATTATTGCGATGGTTTTTATATGAATAGTTTAGAACTATAACACAGCCAACAATATGTCGCCAAGAAATTGTACCGCTTCTCGCACCCCAAATGCATCAAGGCGGAGCGAAGCAATGAAAAGAACATTTTTTTCATGACAGAACTTATTTATTCATAGCGTTCGATCCCGAACACGTTTTCTACCTCGGGACCACAATTCCCTAGTTTAAACATAATTCCAATTTTGATTTGATGTACGACAATATAGAAATTTCACAACTTAGTGTGTTACACAAAAGTCTACAAGTCTACTGATCTACCACTTACATAAAAAGTAGATATTTATATTTTACCCATTCTTATACAAAAGATTTTAAAAGTACACATGTAACACGATTTTGGTGAAATGTGTAAACAAAATGATATCAATTAACAGTACACACGTTTCACTCACATTTGACAAGTAAAATTGATATACATACTATTGTAAAAATTATATACAAAGTAAATAATTGTGTTAAACGAAGCGGACAACACATTTAAGTATGTACTTTTACACAACGAAATTTAATCCTAAAGCTTATAAACAAAAAGCAATGTACTTTGAATATGCTGAGTTGATGAACAGATATCGAAACAACAGCAAATTTTCGATCGCCCATGTTTCCAAAATGCAAGCAAAATATTAACTTTCATTTAAATATAAATTGACTAATGTAAAACGTCAAAATAGATGAGGACTAAAGATCTAAAGTAATACATCGGATCTTTATAAGTGTGTATTCAGTCGACTATCGCATTACCAATTTGAGAATAAGGTCTTAATCAGCTAAACCCAGTGACTACAGATGACATTCTTTAGCAACAGCAAAAGAGATCTGTACGTTTGTAATTGACACTCCTTTGTGTCAGAATCTTCACTGTCAACTTAAGCATCAGTATTTTTCTCATCAAAGCAGGACAAAATATACATTACAAAATTTTAACATTGATATTTGATTTCTCCATCTAGTAAATGTATGCTATTGTTTTTGTGTAACAGTCAAATTATATACATGTATTTCATCTTCCATCCTCATCTCAATTTTTTCTTATCAGATATAAGAATGTCATGTGTTGTCTGCTTTGTCCTTTTGTATGTTTTTTATGCTTTACGGTATATTTCGTTATCTTCGATATCGTTACACAGAGAAAGAGAGACTGTTATTTTGTTTTGGCGTAAACATATGTTTTATAATTTATTCGTTTACAGGATTGAATGATGATGAATGGACACTTTTAAAGGCGCAAGTACTAGTTACAGCCGTTTATAATTGTAATTGAGTGTAAAATTATTCTTTAATGTCTGTTTATACATTGTGATCTGATATAGGTATGTTTTGATTTCCATTAATAAAATATCAGCTTTAATGGAACAAGTATTTTTTAGACGTATAATTTGGTACTAAATGACCTGTTCAATAGTAATATTTATACAAATATTCATTCATAAGTAGCGAAAGAATCTCGTTTGTTTCGTGAAATAAGACGGGCTGATAAGAGAGAAAAAGAAAGTAGCAATTACAAATAACAAAAAAGATTGTAATTTCAAACATTCAAAACGTATATATATAGGATGTATGGGATCGGAAATATATGACAGAACATACTGAAGAGTACTGAAACAAATGAAATAATCTTTAAACTAATGAGCTAATGAGTGCCGTACATATTATTATTTTGTTCCATTTATAGTTATTTTAAATTTATTCTTAGCGACGAAAATGGTGTATCATTCATCAACATTCAGAAGATGTTCAATCAAAACTAGAAGTTTCTTATAATTAGTATATTGGGATGCATTATGTTTTTTTCTTTTTAGCATACGCCCTTGGTTCAAATGTAGCAGAATACAGATATCCGTTGTAGACATTAACAAAAACGTATCATTCCAAATGAAATACAAATGTGTTTATTGATCAAATACCAGTTCGTGTGTGTTCAAATGTACGCACGTTCTTGTTCGACCTAATGTATTCATATAGCACAATTATTAAAGCTCGTCTCACAAAGAACACACGGCTTATACGGTTGGCCACCCGTGAACCGTACATACAACCGAACCAATCGTGGCGTTATCCGAGTAACACTCGAGCCATTCGAGTTTTCCGTGTAAACCGTGTTTGGGTTTTAAAACTTTTTAAAAAAACTAGTACGGATGTCATGTCCTTGTATAATCGTATTAGCGACCGTACAAGGCCGTAATAGAACGTGTGAAAACGTATGAGCCAGTATATTCAACCGTATTTGAAGTCCAGTCCAAGAGTGAGCCCAACCGTGTCAAGATCGTATATAAATCGTATGCAATCGTTCACGACCGTCCACGAGTCCTACATCTAACACCCGATTAAAACTCGAATGCAACACGATCACAGTACTATTCACACGAGTGCAAACACGGTTTCATACGATCGCCATTCGACCAATACGGTTCAAGTACGAATCGTAAATGTGAGACACGTTGTAGTACGGGTATACACGATCTCACACGTCCTCGTACGGTCTTATACGGCCAATACGTCAGCACGAACCATCTGCTGCCACCCTCAACTTCTAGATTTAAAACAAAATTCACAACAGTAAATAAAGTTATTAAATCTTTATAAAAAAAAGCCTTTTTCATCATGTGTTCTAGTTGCATTAGCTTTCATTATACATGTAGAATGGAAACTGAATTTTATATTTTAATAACGTGTATCTCACTAATAGAAAAATTCTGGAAACAAAGTGATCGTCTAATGCACATATTTTGCAAAAGCACCAGGGTGCATTTAAAGCCAAAACATAAACATATTTCTCAAACTAAGGATGCGATGTCATTCATATTAATTTTATTTGCTCTCGAGTTATCCCCCTTTTTCAAAAGGGCCATGTATAAAACAATTAATGTTTTAACGAACAAAGTCGTCTATGATTATTATATACTGACCATGCAGCATTTTCTTACAAGGTTTTAATTTGTTTCTGTCTGCATATATAAGGATTCAAAGGTATAGAAAAGCTTTAATATATATTGTTAATAGAAACAACAAAGAGTCCGTTTCTCATATAAAATTGTGTCTCATAACTCATAATCAATCATTCTTTTATAAATAAAATTGTCATCGTAATAAAACACTTTTATCACAGCTATTTATGTGAAATATATATAAGAAGTTTGATGCAGTTACTTTGTAAAATACAATAAAACACAATTTAAAAATGTTAAAAACATTATTGTGCAACTTAATCATCAATATGTCTGCCGGTTAAAAAGCAATTCATTTATATGAATTGTTAGATGATGAAAGAATTTATTAAATTAATAGAATAACTGTGTTTAAACTTATCACCCAAGTTTTAAAATTAATACAATATACAAAAATATATTAGATATATTACATTATTTCACACTATTACAATAGTGGTTTTTCTTCTTTTACCCTCTGGAGTTCGATTTATTAACCAAATAGTAATATTCTTGTACTTTTTTCATACGTATAAATGGTATTGCACGGTCGTGCATCTACTTTGACGCGACGTCATTTGCATTTTAGAAACATAGCGTATGTGCGTGTTTTACTATAACTTCAACAATTTTTTTCAATAAAAACAATTCTCATTTTGTGGAGGATGATGTCATTGTCTTTGTAGAATAAAAAATATTGTGCTCGCCAGAGGCTGGCATAGATAAATTTATTCAACTCGTTCAATAAATACAGCACTGAACCTACACTCATTCAATATCCTCTATTTATGGTGCATTGTTTGACATAAAACAAATATCATTGTTTCCATGTTTATAATCATTGGTTTCAGTACTTTTAGTGTTAGAGATAGAACACCGCTTAAAGGGGGTAGTGGGTGTTGCACTTTTCTTTATCTCTCATGTCTCAAGTCATTAGATTCTGTATTCATTTTAGTCTGTATTTGTGGACTTCTATTGCAGTTCAAGGAAACATGATTTCTGCCAGTCTCTATCAATTATGGTGAACGGAGAATTAAAGGCAATTATAGTAGCTTTGCATAATTGTGAAAAATACGCGGAAATCATCCTTTAATGCCTGCTTATACTGTATATCAATATCTGAAAGGAAGGACTATCATTTCCCACTTAATGCAAATTGATAAATTGTGTGTCAGTCATATTTCCCAGCAAGTCAATTATCCATTTTAACACTATAATCAATCAAAAAAGAATATGAAAAAATATATAAGTGAAATCAATTCCTTTTATACTGAGAACGTTGGACATCTGTAATGTTATGAACACTCCTAGCTCTATCTTGATCAAATGACTATTTTAGAAATATACAACATAATATAAAATAGAAATAGTGGTTAAGAATGCTAATATAAAATTATATATCGTATTTGATATATCAGCTAACCAGCTTCAATGAGCGTTAAATGGTAACGTTAAAAAAGAAAATGCAAGGAAATTACATATTTAAGTTTATAATTCCTTAAGAATTTTCGGGAGGAAGATCTATTGTATTAATGTACGATGTTGAAAAGTCGCAAGTACAATGGTGAAAAATCGAAATAACGATACAAAGAAATCACCATGATGAAAGTTTACAAGTTTTCGACATCTTGATTACGTTAATTCATCGGTTCACCACCGTACATTCGAATATTTGGTTGTTTCGAGTTATGTGTGTGTCCCGATGTTCATAACATTACAAGAGGACAACCTAAATATCTTATCTAAATGTAATCCGTACAAAAAAGGAAATATTCTTGGATTTGTTACCAGCTGTAAACTACAATATAATCATTGTCAGCTAGTTCTGGTCCAATATGATTTTAATAAGGGTACTCGTCCACATTGCTGTATTCTGTATTGTACATAAATTTGTTATATGACCTTATGTTTTTACATTTTATGTGTTCATAATATCATATTCATATATATTTTATACAGAATATATTAAAACTACAACACTGGCTTTAGCAAAAGAGAGGCAACATATTAAAATAAAACAAATTTAAATATCTACATTTCTATAAGAAGTGAAACACTGACAAACGTGTGTCCTACATAATTATATATAATCATAGAAATCAATGTACTTTTAGATATCAAAGAAACAAAATGTTTCATTATAATATAATACATGAATTACTCACATGTAATGAATCTCAACTATATTTCATCTTAAATCATCGGCGACTATATTTCCTGCTGTCTTTCATCTACTATATTAAATACTAAATAACCCCATCATTATAATGATATATCTCTTAGGAGTGAAAAAAAGTGTGATGTTCCATTAGAAGTAAAATGTACAACAAAAGCTTTTGATAACGCTTTTACTGACCTGATTATTAATTTCTGAATTTCTGAAATTGTAAACAGCAATATATGTGATGCAAATGTTATTGCTTGAATTACTGAAAAATACCTGTATCAAAGAATTATGCTTGTTTCAATCATAAAAGGAGGAAAGGCGCATGCAAGAAGATATATAAAAATGGTATAAGGTTGTTTTTTTGTTCATATAAACAACCTACGAGTCTTGAGTGTCAAAAAGTGTAACTATTTAGTGTCATACTTGTATACGACTTTACTGCCATTTTTTTAGAATTTCACGAAGTAAACAGCGATCTTACATTTATGAATAATGTTCAATACATATATAGAATTTACCACAAACACCTGGTACACCGCTTTTGTCTTGTATGACATTTATACTGAACATTCGTCAAAGTAATATATATATCAAATTTAAGGGAAAATAACAAGATTTATGTCTGCGTATATCGGTTTTAAGCCGAGCAAATGATATATAGTTTCATAGACTTTCAGCAACTCTTTTCAGCATTAATATCCTGTTTGATCTTCCACAACTGAAAAAAAGACAACACATATGTCCTATTGTCAAACATATGTCTGTGCTTGTTTTTATCAGGCATAAAATATTATTTTCCTCTCATAATATGACTATACGAAACAGAAAATATAAAACTATGGCTTGAAGATAAATTCTTAGACAGTTGTAACATTTCGTAATCTAAATTTCAGTTATTTGAGAGACGAATGGTGATTATAAGCAGGTGCCTTTCCTTTTGTGGATTCAAACGACGCTTTTTATGTAGACAGACACATTTTTATGAACATTGACATATTTTTGTTTCAGATTAAACCGACTGCCTGGCTTTGAAACAAAAACATGTTACACAATAGAAAGGGCATCGAAACACGAGGCTATCTGATTTGTACGAGGGGGCGTAGCCCGCAAGTATTAATCAGATTGCCGAGTGTTTTGATGCTCTTTCTCTTTTGCATCAAAGTCAAACATATAAACACGTTCCCTGTTATCACAATATGAAACCCCAGAAAAAAGTAAGCAATGAACGAACATCTGAATGTGATATCTCTATTGCTTTCCTTTTCTCTGCCGCCACATTAAGTAACCCAGCAAAAATGAGCCAATCAGGGCATGCTCAGAAGTGCGGGTAACTAATACCTGCACTCAAGTTAACGCACTGTGCATGTATAATGTATACGATTTAATACAACTATAATTAGTGTTGTAAACATTACAATCGTATTGATAAAGTATATTATACATATATTTTAGTACAGTAAACCCCACATTCATAATTTTGCTACTAGCTATAATTTATATGCATCTTACTGTTATATACATGACATTATATACATACTTTAATTATCTTTATTTCGTCATCCCCAACTGCAAACATATGGTACTTTTTAAAGCAAGATATATGTGTTTCAGGCTGATTTTTCTGAATGTTAAACTTTATTTAACAAAACGGACAATTCCTGAATTGGGTAAAACTACAATAGTCACTTTTTTTGCCTTTATTCTCTTCGCCATCTACAGTGTATTATGTATATTAATGTATTAATGCAATTACTTAACTTTGACAATTTTTCAATTGTCATTTATCTATTTTTCATTTCAAATACACATCGTTTGACTTGTCCGTGAAAAGATTCATATACGTCTTTTACCGATAAAAGACATTCCAATTAAATAAACATTATTGTATACGTTTTTATTTGATAATTGTTTCTTGTGAATTATTATATATGTGGAAGTTTGTCTCATAAGTATATATTTCTTTCTTTATACCCCGATGTAAATGTGTAAATCCGTATATTATATCATTTCTCATCTCATCTTCTATATATCTTCACAAATAATTATAATATATTTTAGACAAAAAGGTACCTTGCCGGGACTCAGTTTACAGACTTTCAGGACAAAGCATCTCACACTAGTCGTAGTCCTGTCATCCAATTAGCAAAGGGCTATGATTTGGTTCTTTGCATGCCTAAATAGCCATTTCATACTCCGGGTATAGGCCACGAGAGAAGAATGATTTTAACATTTTATTGGAAAGGATTTATATACCTTTTGAACTTCCAGTAAAACAGAAACAGGCTTACTGCACATGCTTCTTACGTAAGATAATTCAATACGATGAGCTTGTATAAAAATCGTTTCACTTTTGTGATTGTATTTTCCCCAACATATTTTTATTTTCATGATTTTTCACCAGTTTAGCTTTTTACATACACTAAAAAAATTATACTACCTAGACACATTTGTACACTACTCAGTTTAGATAATATACAAGTTATCATGTTATATGAAAATGGGAAATGTGTCCATCGGACACGGATGCCTCCTAATTACTTGTTGTGTTGTCACTTTATGGACGGAATGCGAGACGGTCCTAAGGTTAATTCTATATCCCTCAAGTAGTATGCTTTAAACGAAACAATATGCCATTGAATTCAGTAACTTCACTTCCGACAAAAATGTGATAAAGACAAAATTGTCTGTAGTTTATCCTGACATAACTTTCAAAACATGAAAAAGAGAGCATGGAATTCTCTAGGTCTGACAAGTGTAATCTAATTGCATTATCTTAAAATAGGATAGAGAAAAGTAAACAGAAGAAACTGAGGAGTGACTTTGCCCTTCCCTTTAAATGACCTGAATTAGCAAGAAAAAGTAAAATTTCAAGGCAGACAAACAATTTATTTAAAGTCGAAAACAAGCTCGATGACTTCAACGGCTTGAGCTTAAATGACTTTGTTACATTGTATTATATGTTTCATAAGTCTTTTTACTAGGTTTTTATCTAGCCTAGGCTTACGCTTTTGAGCTTGCTAAAACCCTTTTCTGTTCTTGTGATAGATTTTTATCGATATTGAAATCATCATATCAGAAAAGTTTATTATGATTAAATACTTAATTAATTAAAAGACAACCTAATCTTTTTTATATAGCACTTTATTGTTTATTATAGAGATTCAACATGAATGGACTAAAATAACAGTATAATACAAAACTTACTAATTAAAACCTAGTATTCTAACACGTGCAAAAGTGCACAAAATATTTATACTATGCGTTGACTTTCCAGCGTCTTGTTATATATCTTCGCCCAGTATAAATAAAGTATAATATATAAATCGCAAATAACTTTCAAACAAACTATGTAAATTACAAAGGACAAATAAGACATCTTAGCACATAAACATAAACGTTGCAATGCTGAAGTTTTCTAAAATATTGAATAATTAAAATGTACACAATTAAGCGAAGATATTACACTATTTATTGGTAAATTATTATTCAAATATCAAGAATGTAATTTATGATCTATTAAAACTATACATTGGCACAACGAAGGCACTCAATCAATAAATGATGTGATAATCATTCTTTAAACGTCAAATAAATATACGCATAATTACACTGCAGAGTATTCAAGATTATACATGGTTTTATTCGAAAAGTGAATAAGAGATAGAGTCTAAAATTATACGTTTATTTCTTATTCAAAAGCGTTCAATCAGGATTTTGAACACATTTTTTTTCAAAATGGAAACGGGTTAATGTATTTTAAAATATGCCTTATGTTATCAAAAGAAAACATACTGAATCAATACATAAGAAGTAGTTAACAAGAGATGTCTTTGTAAATAAATATTACGATAATAGGTATCACATTGAGCAATTTAGTTTGAAATTCCGGTTAAATGACCACATTCCCAATTAAAGATAGATATTACCTATCCTAATTGCTATTATCTTTAGCTTGCAAATG
>NW_026865513.1:0-149928 GCF_026571515.1 Ruditapes philippinarum | reverse complement strand
GAAAAGCATGTAATAAAAAATTCTTTATAAAATTTTTGACAGTTATATGGCCGTATATAAAGGCTATTTGCAATATAACCCTCGCCAGCGGTTCGGGTTAAATATTTCAAATTAGCCGTTTATATAGGGCCAATAACCTTCAATAATCTTTAAACTAAAATATAAACTCACGATTAATCCAAAATGAAAACGACGTTAAACGTGCAGAATTATAAAAAAAACTATATAAATTCACGCATTTTTTAATACTCGTTAATTTGTAACGTCGCTTTTTCATTGGATAAATGACGATATGTCCCATCTTTATCCTGCACATTCGATCATTTTTTTAAATTTAAAAAACATCGTCAGCTTTTTAAAACAGAAGCATAAAAAGATCATGTAATGCACAGCGCATACAAATGTTTTGCTGTTGGCTGGATTTGATTATGCATAAAACAGCTTACCGCTAGGTGATCCGGGGGATACAAGTTGTTCAATGCGAATTGCTCTGCTTGGACATTATCCGTGAATTGATGGCAGTCCCCTGATGGTGACCGATTGCCAACCAAGGTCATAACTGAATTCAAAGCTATAATTAGCTTCCACCACTCTCCATATCCGACATTTGAAATTACCCATAAACCATCAGGGTCAATTTCGTTGAATTTCCAAAGGTAGTCCGATAATTTAACAATTGTTTTCAGGCTACATAATAACAAACCAAACCATTTAATACAAAAACATACATGTAAAAAATGATTTAAAAAACTGTAAAGATGGTCCGTACTGTAGGCTAAAACCGGACGGAGTCGTAGCTGGGTTTTTAACATGTCAAGTAACCTAAGGGACCAAAATGAAAAATTTTACACTGTTGGGCGTTAATGCATGTTTGCCTGATTGTATTACTATAGTCCTACTACGTTGCAACGCAAATAACGTTATCCTGATCTAATTGGAATTTCCATAACTGAAAATTACCTACGAACAACCCGTTACTTTAAAAAGTATATATTGTCGCATGTCATTTTATAAAACAACGTAAATTCGGTCTTGAGTATGTTAAGACAGACGTACGTCATTTTGTTCGGCAAATATCAAGAAATACCTACATCAACAAATACCTAACAACCCTACCCAAAACTACCCTACCTACCCTACCCACCTACCCTTACTTACCTACCAAACCACCAACCCACCCACCTACCCCTTACTTACCTACCAAACCACCAACCCACCCACCAACCTACCATGATAGTTGGAATTTGTACACCATATCTTGGACTATCCAAGGCGTTGTTGGGTGCATATACATGGCCGGGAAAAGTTGGTATAGCAAGATACATGGGCTTCCAGTACGCCGTTTCCTGCGGATATTGTGTTTGTCACTGTGAATGTATTGGTTCGCAATATCCCCTTTCGCAATCTTGGTAAAAAAATAAAAATGACATTTCATCATCACTGGTACATTGTAGGTTTATTGATATATAATTTCATTAGACTATGAATTTCGTTTTCGCAATTAGAAAACTGCTCAACCATTTTTTAAACATATGGTCGGGAAAGTATAAATCATAGTTTCATAGTTTCATATAGTTCGCTTGTGGAGCAGAAATTCTACAAGTTAAATGTTGATGCTACGATCAAAAAGGACAAACTGTTCTGTTATTTTACAAATAGCAAAAAATATGTCTGTAAGTGTAAAATAATATAGTATAAATAAAATTGTAGATATAATAGATTCTTAGTTACGTATGTTGACTTATTTATGAAAAGAACTACTTTACGTAAAGAACCCACTAAATAAATAAAAAATCAAGGCAAAAAGAGCACAATCGCACAGAATCCTTTAAAATAACGTATAGAAAATATTTATGATGATTTTTAAACAAATTTACTTTTATCACTCAGTTAATCTGTTTTAAAATTAAAATGTTAATTATTTTCATGAATAAGCATACGTTTTACCTGTTTTGCAAAAAAAAAAATTCGTTGCGACGGTAGCGCCAAAAAAAAAATCCGTTGCGTATTTTAGTCATACCCATTGTTCCTGTCCGAATTTGGTTCCTTTCTTTAGAATATAGACTGGCTCATTGACACGTTAGTTATTAGGTAAATAAAATTAGATAATGATAAAAAGAATTGCACGCTGCGTCTAATAACACTCGTCTTCCATTCTCATCATTTTCCATTATGTTAAAATATTTGGTTTGTTGTTTGTATGTACATTAATATTCTTTTGGGAATAAATATGTTTAAACCAATGTATAAAATCTAATTGAAACGAGCCATAAAATCTGTCCCAGAATTTTGCCCCAATTTAACTGTTCCAATAATTTGTATGTCCATTATTCCAGCCTTGATCATTAACAAGACCTGTCACATCTCCCCCTCAAAATTGATGCGATATTGTTGATGTATTGTTGTTGTGTTGTTTTTTCTTATAACCAAAGAAATATATACTATGATAAAGTGAAATATTGATTTTGTTTTGATTGTTTAAAAATGTCAAACCTTTTGGGACCTAGATTGATCACTTTCAGGTCACTCCAAATGAGTTCCTTCTTTTTGTCATCACCCACACCAAGTTGATTATTGAAGCGGGACGAATAAAAGGTTGGAACGGTTGCAGACGTCTCTTATTGAGAAGACCTGTTTATGTCTATACGAACAATTAACTAGGCGCTAATTAATATCATACTTAAATTGTGTTTTTTTCCCCCTCTTTTTTCGAATTTGTATGCCTTTTAATGTACTAAATTACTAGCATTGCGGCATTGCTAATTATCGTTAAAATATCAGCGCTAGTGCATAGCGTTTTTTTCCTCTTTTTATTTGGTGACAATAGGCCTAAGTATAAGTTTATTTACTATTGTACAATTTCGAATCAAGACTACCTACCCGTTAAGCCAATATACACTAACAAGAGTCCAAAATATTTAAACACAACAAACATTGTACATGTATATCAAATTAATTCTTCTATGCTCACTGTAAATTGTACACTTCTTAGGAACTGCAAATTTCTAACTAAAGAGAAATGTATTCATTTGCTATATAAATAATTATTTTAGAAGTCATATCGTTACGTCAAAAGCTGATTTTTTTTTAATAAAAACAAAACGATTCAAGCGGGAAACAATATTTTACTAACCGGAAACAGACACTGCCGTTAATGTAAAGTTTATTTGTACTGGAAGTTTTCATTTATAACATATGCTTTGTAAAATATAGATTAAACTTCAACAAATGTTGTCAAATATACTATGATTTAGTTTTTCCTTTCAAAATTGTTTCCAGATGAAACAATAGACGAAACAAATAAATAAAATACATAAATATTGGTTCAAAATATTGAAAAACCATTTATTGATAAGTTGCAAAATAAAAGGAAAATATTTAATCCCTTGCAAATTGGTATATCAAGTTTTTACGTTTCAAAAATTTTAAAAGAAATTTAAAAGTAACATAAACTAGATTCTACATTTTACCGTACTTTCGCTTCCCCAACCAAGACTGAAAATTTTTAATACCCAAAAAATAAAAAAAGGACGAAAAAGCCCTCAAAAGGGCACATAGGGGAAAGCACCGCATGTTTTTTACTGTATAAAATTGATATAAATTTTTTCTGTTAAAAGCTAAAAAAACCAGTGTTTAGGCTGCTTTGGGGAGGAAGATCATTACCCGTGTCACGAAAAAAACCAAATATGGTTTGGGCCCCCCAGAGGATCCAGCCCAGCGGCAGTTTTTAATAGGACATCTGTTCGCAAACCAATCTATTACAAGTAAGGAACTGATGGGAAAACCCCATGGTGTGATCAGCTGTCTGGCCCCCTGCTGGTCGAAAAAGACTATTTTGGTTTTGTCATGACACCGCTCATATTACTTTAGCTTTAATGTTCGGGAAATTTTTCACGAAAAGAAATCGAACAAATCGGCTGAATGGCGAAAACGTTAAAAATTTTACGTCGTAACAATGAACTTCATTTTCTGATCATTGCATTGTCATTTGTCACTCTGTTTAACAAAAGAAACCACATTTCTATTTCATTAAAAGGACCAAAAATTTTTTAACAGCCGGCATTCTTTGAAAATACTTCTTAAATGTGAACCCATGAAAAACATGTACCTCCTGCGTATTTTCAGTAAAATGCTCAAATGCTACGCATTTTCAGTGCATTAACTCGACCTATTTAGTGAAATCAAATAACATTTTATTTGCTTTTTACATTACAGCTGCTGTTTTTTAATGAATATTTTGCAGATTTTTGTGTAAAGTGTACTTTGTATCACATTTTTCATTCTATTACAAAATACAATGTACAAAAAATGTTCTTATGAATAGACGTAATACGAAACTCGCGCCAATACATCCCCACTTCCATAGATTACGCCATGTCCTGTACAAGTAGAACTGTTTTCAAGAAAAAATGCAGACACACATTTGTCGTCTGCAAGGCACGTGCGTATGCATTGCAGCAGATTGACGTCAGTAATATTCCAAAGTCTGTTCTCGCCAACATATTTGTTACGCATATCCTGTGATTCAACAAAGTGTCCTGAAAAGAGGGAAAAAACAATCTTGAAAAGCGTTCATTCAACTGAATTTGACAGACTTCAGATCTTCGTGTGAAAGAAGTGACCGGCAAATTTATGTTTAGTTTATTTTATTGTGTTTTGTACAGTACGAATTAACACCTTTAATATCATATACATGTACATAGAACATTTTAACAACATTATCTAGAGTACTTTTCTCAGGTTTTGCAACGAAACTACAATTTATATAATTTTTAAAATAAGATAGAAATTAAGTGGTAATTTTTAATCAAGGGAGAGAAATACGATTTTGTTTAATGTTCCTGTGTTACAATCACAGTCAATATTTCCTCCCTTGTGTCTGAGAACTCGAATCCCGCACTCTTCATGCACTGTGCATGTATGGGTCTTATTCAATGAAAAGGTCTTCAAAATATTATACAATTAATAATTAATGTACACTTAATGTTTAGGAAATATATTTTGATTTTAGTATTCTGTGTTATTATAGAGCATGGTACGTAGTTTGGATTACCTGCCCTTTTCTCTCCGTTCTAGTACGACGGGAACCAGACTACACGGTACGGAGTTCAGATGCGTAGTAATATAATCCCGAAGGCTACGGCCTGAACAATTAATTACGAACATCTGGACGACCATTTTCAATCATTCTAGATAGTTTTAGAGCAAAATTCAATAAAAAGTTGTTTTTTATTGATCAGATTTTTCAAATTTAATATGTTGGTTCGCAAATACGGAGGGAGAAAATAAGAACTGCTGTGAAATATATCACACTTCCGGCCTTCTTTGTATATGTAAGGAATGTAAGAATACCCCATTAATAATAAACGTGAAGCGAGAAAGTACCTGATGTCGCCCGTGTGCGTGGTGAATGCGGTATGATGACTCGTGCGGAGTTTCCTTGTGTGAATGACGGTGGCGGAGTATTAGTTGTAACTGTCTGGGCCGCTGTTGTTTTAGCATCTGTGGTAGCTACGGCAACCTGTGTCGTCGTGCCGCTCAAAGATGCTGCATGTGAAACAGCATCGCTTTCTGATACAAACATAGAGCATGTGGCCTTACTGACGTCATGATCGGTGGTTGTAAACATAAAATTGAATGTATACAGTGCGCCATTTGTACGAGCATAGATATCTTTCACGATGTACCATGTTTTATCGGCAGCCTCGTGAAGCACCGTGCTTCCAAAGTAGTCCTATTATAAAAACAATCCACAATGAACTGTTACGATAAACCGGCATAATGCAATAATCATAAAGTACATAGAAAAATACTAAATAGATAACTACCTTACACAAGAAAATGTGCAGATATATCCATAAAAAGTATTTTATTTTTAAAATCTACCGATAGAGAAATGAAGCGACGAACAAGCGATGAAGAGGATTTAAGATAGGCAGGTCTGATTTGAAAAGACATAAAGTTACACCAACATCTTATACATGCTTGTGGAATTTCTACTGAAAATAGTCAAGACAAGTGAATTAAAAATAACCTTGGATAATATTAATTTTATAGTACATTCAAAGACACAAACGTAAATACAAAAACGCCGCCAAACCAAAATTCATGTACATCCCAGTATACATGTAACTAACTTCATATGTATAAATAAGCTCAGTTTATCTGGATGTTTTAGAGTCATTTGGTTTTAAACGCCCAGCCAGCTTTTGATTCATTCATGTGAGGATACTGAGAGGTGCCAGTTTAAAGATTTACATCCATGTGCCCTTCCCAGTCTATGTGCGACATAAAACTTAACAAATAAATGTAGGAATCATAAGAATAAAAAAAATACTTTTGTTATATCCTTGAAAATCATGTAGACAAATATTATCACTGTGCGGTACGTATATAAAAAGAGCGGTTATTTTACACAGGGTCCCGTGCACGGAAGGGCCTCTAGCTGGGTAAATCTTTTAGCAGGTAATCTTTCAACTCGCCGTACACTTTGTGGATGTGACTTAAAACCCAGCTTACAACGCCCGAAAATTACAATAATTGTATGAAATATTAAACAATTATGAGATCAAATATTGTAGCTTACGCTCTGGTATTGCACTGGGACCGTAAAATCGATCAAAAGCATGGCTTCACGTGCTCCAACCGAGAGACCGATAAAAGATGGCCCCCAAACGCCCGTGACCCCAATGGGCCTGACTTTCCCAAATAACGCTGCATACTAATCGGGGTTATCTGTAATAAAATAGGGGAATTTTTTATTATTTTATGGCAACAAAGGGTTCTTTCCCCTTTCACCAAAGGGTTCCACATTTTGGTTTTCCAAGACAAATATGCCGAACCCTGTGTTTTCACGGAAATGTACAATGAACCAGAAATAAAGGGGTTTGGATTTTTTAATATATCACAGTATTAATCATGTACCTTAATAAAGTAGGGTCTTTTTTTATTTAAATGATAGCGGAAATATCACAGCAGTTGAAAATGAATTTAATATGTGTGTATACAATGTTTCAGGTCACGAGTTTGATTCAAAGACCGATCATGCTGGATACCATGATACGATAAGTGTTCAAATATGAATGCATCTTGAAACCTATGAGAATCAACTACGTGCTTCGATGAATTAATATGTGAACACTTCTTTAGAAAAGGATTATCCCTCATTATATAGTGAGAATGGCTAGAACCGAATCACACCTTATTTAAAAAATGAGAATTTCCAAGTTTAAAGAGAACAAATGTCGCTGACATTAGAATGTCCTGATTTCTAATTCAGGATTTCAAAATTACATGTACCTGCCGGTGTATCTGTAAGTTCTTCTGCATTGTAAGCAAAGTTCTCAGCCGCTTGTTGGCCTCTAAATTGGTAGCAGTCACCGGAGGGTATTCCTTTACCAAGCCATATGTCATAGCTAAATTCCGGATTGAAAGATAGTTGCCCGGAACTACCATATCCGACCCTCGAAATAACCCATTTTCCACTTTGGGCTATCTCTTCATAACCACCGGAAAGATAATCCTGCAAGATATTTCATGTAAGATAAAATGAACTAGTGTAAAGTGCTTACTTTGGACTTTGTTTCAGCTCTTAAATTGTGTCTTATAGATCATTCTCTTTGAACAGTCACGATCTGGGAAGGGATTGTACCAGTTTCAATATACATGTTAATTGCTTGATATCATACTTATTCAAGATCAAGAATGTACCAAGTACCGGTGGAGACATTTGAACTTTATGAATTCCCGATTATATCTTCGTGAATTCACAAGAACTCACGTTTTTAACATACGGAATTCATGAATTTACGAGTTCAATTTCATGAATTCACGATAAGATCTTCGGGAATTCACAATTTCAACTTCGTGAACTCACGTTTTCAACATACGGAATTCATGAATTCACGAGTTCAATTTCATGAATTCACGATTTCAGCTTCACCAATTCACGATTTCAACTTCATGAATTCACGATTTCAACTTATGAATTCACGATTTCAACTTCACAATTTTGACTTCACGAAATCACTATTTCAGTTTCGTGAATTCACGATTTCAATTTCAACTTCATGAATTCACGCTGTCAACTTCATGAATTCACGATTTCAATTTCACGAAGCTGAAATCGTGAAATGTGCCCGCTGGTCATTCGTAGAAATGGCTTTGACCGCAAATATACATGTACAATATTATTAAGAACATTTGATCTAATGTGACACAACTACTACAAAAAAAGAACGATTAAGAAGGAAAATTAGCGTTAATACCTTGTAAGTCAGTATTGGAACCCCAAATCTGGAAACAATATAGGTCTCATGTGCACTGTAAGTGTGTCCCGAGTTGTCGATATTGCATATGGCAATTGACTTCCATATACCATCGTTGAGTGGTGACTTTGAAATTATCGTGAAGGTATTGTTCCCTAACAGCTCACAATCTTGAAGAAAAAGAAGTGAGAATTAAAATGATATACCCATGTTTAATATCGTGCATTGTTCAATGTAACCGAAGAAAGCCGCGCACTTTTGTTAGTGCATGTTTTATCTTTGTGCTTTCGTCGAGCAATTTTTATTTATTTCACAGTTTACAAAATATATTCAATGTAAATCACCATATATGCAATATTATCAAGTTAGCCTCTTTTTCATTTTTATTCCAGTCCTTCTATTGTACTCTATCTAGCTTGTTTTTTATATTCCTAGTCCAAAATAATCTATATTAAAACACTATTGTACTACGTCTTATGTGTTTCTATTTTCAATTTATACCAGAACCTTACTGTAGTCGATGAAACAAAGTTCTGTCGAAATGTAAAAGATTTAGTGGTGTGAAATAAAGACGACTTAATACATTGCTCTTTTGGCTGTAAAACCTAGCGCCTAGTCCAAAACGCCAATATAGATTTGACAATGTAATCGCCCAAAATAATTCATTATCGTACTCAGCATTGAATAATAAGCTCATAGCATTATTACAACCACAAAAGCGGTTGTAACATAAAACCGGTTGCAACATTTATCATTGCTGTTAAAGGGACTCCACTGAAGCCTTTTGACACGGCGGGACTTGAAATATTTGTTTGGAGAATAATGTTCCATTTGATGTAGGTCTACACTTATAGCGTGTGTACATATAATTTCAGATAATTAGCTCTCGATATTTTTCCAGAATAATTAAACGACCCCAAAATGAACAGTGTTGGAACTATTTTCACTCAAATCGGGCAAAGAATAGCACAAATAACTATTTTCTTTTTTTTCTTAGTATATTTACAAATTATCTTTTGCATATCTTTCTGTTTTCAGTAACCTAGCTGATCCATGTAAGAAATGCAAATTTTATGTTTTAGGCTTTTGGCTCTCGTTAGAAATTCTTTAAAGCATACTTTTACAAAGACTGCTTAATTAAGTAATTCGAACTTACATTAAGTTGGATATTTAATCTATTTATCATAGTTATAACCAATTAAAAATCTATTTAAATGATCCTTTCGAATAAGCATTTTAAAAAATCCCCAACAAACTTTCTTATAATGGAAAATTTATTTTTGTCTGATATATCAATCTTTACTAATTTTTTATTGCAACACCTTCCCCCATCATTACATTTTCACTGCTATTCTATTCTTATTAATAATTTATGCGGTTCTGTGGAGTCATATATCGAGACATTAACCTTTATACAGAAATTAGTATAGTGGAATGACGCATAGATATCAATGTTGATATTAACTCATTAATCATATTGGTTTAAAGAAGCTCTTCAAGCAGACATTGATAGCTTGGTAGGGAACCATAATTGGACAGGGAACCAGATTATCCCGTTGCCAACTATCATTCGGTGATGTTTTAATTTAACGGTAACTAAAACACGCAGCATTGTTACGTCACAAAAGTTGACGTTACACATTAGCAACGTCATATTGCACCCGGAAGATTACAAAGGCTGTTTCTAAACCATTTAATTATGAAAAATTAATGGCTCGTGAAAATCGAGGCTGTTTTGTTTGGCTCATAAGTTTAAAGAAGTCATGCAACGAAAGGGTGAGTAGAATAAATAGAATTTTTGAACATTCAGTTTAGATAATAAATCAACGGTTTTTTTGAGAATCATTTAAAATGGCGGCATAATTTACTTTAGGGAATTTATTGATGGCGATTATGTTGATGATTATAAAAATAATAATATAAAAAAATATAATAATAATAATAATAATAATAATTGTTAATAATAATATATATTCAATGATAAAATGATAAGATGATTCTAAGATTTTAGTGGGAACTAAAAATTTAAACATGAGCAGTGTCATTAACAGTTCAAATAAAAAATATACAATAAAATCATTGGCTTCTGAAACTTGAATGCAGGTTAATACTTAAAATAAGGAACATTGACTCTTTTACAGTTTGCAAGATTTCGAAACCGCATGCGCCAAAGATACTATGCAAGAAGAGGCAAGACCCTTGACCCAGAAACCCTGTTAAATGAAACAGGAAATGCCGACATGGTCGTCTGTGAGATTGCCAGCAAGTCAAATAAAGTCGTTCCTCAATGGTTGTCATCTCTGATTGGTATGGTAGTTTATACATTAATTTATAAATTGTTTTATAAAAGAATTCTTACTGTAGTATTTTCTACAAACATTTACCGTTTTAATGTCCAGAAACGAAAATCAAAGTACAGGATTGCAGATTGGCTGGATATAAACAACTAAAATGTAAAGAAAAAAAAACAACAAACAAAACATTTCCTCTTTGATTTTGTTAAATTTTCATATAATAAAAGATGTAACAAAAATAAAACATAAACAATTTAAAAACACACTCCTTTTCAGGTGATGTTGTTGATAATGAAAGTACAACAGTGAAAGAGACCACATCAGACGACAAACTTGGTATATATACATGTATATTTTCTCAATTACTTTTACAATGTCATTACTGAAAATACAGCAGAAATTCCAAAAAATATCTTTTAAAATTTAATCAGATAGTTGAAAAAGTCCGTTTTGTAATCCATCAAGTACAGCATATATTGCCGTTGCTACATCTTTAATGAACCCGCAATTTAATTAGCTGTATAGTTTAAACAGAATGATTACGAGATTTTTGTTAAATTATGCATTCAATATAAAAATGCATGTGCTTTTAAACCGATCACATTCAAATTTATACTGATCATTTAGATATCATCATGTAAGGCTTCTTGTTTTGTGACACTATGTCATAATAACATGAAATAAAGATTTAATATTTTTTTTAGTTGAAGAATACGTGACATGCATCATAGACAAGGCAGCCGACACCCTGAGACAGGAGTTGCCTAGCAACACAGCGACCTTAACAGTGAGGCCAGCAGACGACAACATATCATTGTCCTCCAGTATCATCAGCCGTAAGTCATTTTTGTTGCTACAAAGGTTAATTGTAACAACATCCCTATTGCCCCGGGGAATGCGTAGGATAGCTGATATTTTGCACTTTGTCTGCCCCGCACTTCCGGGTAAATACGAAGGTTGCGGCTTTTAGCCAACATTTTACCTGCTGGCAGTCTCCGCAGGATGGGGCCTTACCAAGAGCGAGGCGCAGGTAAAACTGATCTGTGCATGAAATAATGCGTTTAAATAAATCAAGATATATTGATAATTCTACATTTTCAACAGTTATTTACGACATACATGTATATCTAAAACAAAGTACTGTTAATAAAGGTTGTACCTTTATACGGAAATTTTATGGTTGTTTAAGTACATTGCAGAGATAAAACTTATCCAATGAGTTTTTACCGCTAACTGTTGTTTTTTCACCTTGACACGCGGTAATCTTAAGAGTTATTTGCTATCCCATTCCCAGGTACTCAGCAACGACTGAAACACATAAACACCCGATTATTTTGTGTAAAGAGAATTCTTAATTCTGAGAAGTTATTTTTTAGTGTACACGATATAATTATTTTATTTGACAGAAATTGCTGATATGGCTGTAACAGAGAGCTTGTCAAATATTGTGATGGATGCCGACACCAACCACTCTGCTTTTAGAGCACCTAGAACTATCAAAGAATTCAAGGGTAAGCATGTATATTTAATATTTTGTGACAAACCAAAAAAGACATACAGTAATTCATAATTTTTCATAAAAATAGGCGTCGAGCCGACCAAGAAAAAAAACTTCCGACGAGCTTTCTTTTAAACAAGTTAAAGCACTGGTTACACTTCAAAAGAGCAATTGTGTTCATTCTTTTACAGAAGTATTTGGCATAACCGGATGTGACATCACTGATGATGGTCGTCCACCTGTAAGTGACTAAATGATTAAGGTAAGAATTGATAATAAATTCAGATTTTTTTTTATCAAATCCATTGTTGAAACATTTGGAAACGTAAATTATGTATACTTAGTAATAGGTATGCCTTCTACAATATCATTACAAATTTAAAGAACTCACTAAAGCCACAAGTTGAAATATCTTAACTTTCGATATATTGTAGAAATTGTTTTAACTTTAAATAGGCTAAATGCATATAAAATGAACATATGAAGGTTGAATGATAAGATAACTTTGTAATAAAAGCTCGTGATGCTTACATGTGGTACTCTATCTCAGCTAATTGTTATAAAGACAAAAGTTTTTTATAGTCCTTCAAACACCTAATCTTTAAAAACAAAGGCCAAGTTTTAAATGTACGCAAACTTTTTTTGTTATAAAAAAATATAGTATTGAAAAATCCGAAATTTGATAAAACAGCACCAATATTAATTTTAAACATTATATACAAAATACATGCTGAAAAACTTCTAAACCCCCCATTTTTCTTTTACATTTTTTCTAACCCCTTGGAACCTCCTTATTATTCCATATACGACGTTTACGGGAAAGACGAAAGTTGGGATGCATCCTAAATGTGTTTTCCTTTTCCTCTTTCTAAATTTAAGTTTCGCAATTTCTAATTTCCATAAAATAAGAATACAATATTTAAAAATTAAAATTGATAATTTCAAAAACATGTCTTTTTTTACCTTTTGTTTGTCTTCAAATTTTTAATTTAAGAAGAAAAAAAACCACGCATGTCTTTTTTGTTTGTTTTTTTGCTTTTCTTTGATTGCTTTTTTTGTTGTTTTTTTTGCTTTTTTTGTTTTTTTAAATTTTTATTTTTTGACTTTTTCTTTTTGCTCAGGGACGATTTTATATCTTTAAATATTGTCTAAACTGTTCTGAATTTTATTTTAAATAATAAATCCCTTTAAAAAAAAAACTTGCTTTTATAAATTTTTCATTGAAAAATCACAGTTTTAAAATTTGTTTTTATGCTTTTCCCCAAAAATTTTTGGGTGCACACATATTCAAGGGGAAAAAATGATAATAAATTTAAGGGATGATAGAAAACCCAAAACAACTTTTTTCCATGCACAAAACGGGTGTTTTTTGTATATTTTTTAATTCTAAACTGTTTTTTTAAAATTTAATACTGCATAAACTTTGCGGATCTTTGCTAAAAACGTAAAAAAAGCCTTTTGAGTTTTTTCCTTTTTAAAAACTATTCTTAAAAAAGAAAGAAGAAGATAAAACAAAAACAACAACAACAAAAAACATTTGTAATAACTAAAAAACGTTTAATAACAAATAATGAAATAAGATCACTGCAATGCATTTTCGTTCTGGATATGCTTCCTGTATCTTACGGTGGCACAAAGGTGACATGTGTGTGTTTTTAATTTATCTCGTGCGCACGAGTTACTAAGTTGTGGCCACGAGATAATTAATCGTGGGAACGAGAATACTATGTCGTGGCACGAGATACTAAGCCGTGGCCACGAGTTACTTAGTTGTGGCCACGAAGATAGTTAAGTCGTGGAAACGAGATACTATGTCGTGGCCACGAGTTGCTATGAATAAAAATGTGAAAATATTTTTTTGCCAAATTCTTGTCTTATCTATATATTTTATGAAAAATATTAAATGAGAGTTTGAACATTTTCGAGAACGGAAGAAAACTGCCAAGATTTGTGTTGAATCATTCATGTAAAGCAAATACATGTAATATTGTTGCGCTACGGTCCAGCTATATGGTACCAGGTCCCTTTAATCTTCTTAAAAATGTGGTAACGTGCTCAAGACTTGGTGACCAATAATCAGACTGGACTGTAGAGAACGATACTGTCCACAATTATAACAATGTTCTATGGAAAGCCATGGCTGTCTGATATTGTTCTTTTTCAATTCATGTAACCATTTGGATAATATATGAGTTCACTTCGACTATATATGAATTGAAAACACCTTCTTATTTAACCGGAATCCATTATATTAATCCACAGTAACAGTATATGAAACCATACTGTCAGTGTATGAAACCGAGTTAGCAATATATAAGTTGATTTTCTCAATATATGATTCCAATTCTTCAATATATGTTACCAAATTAGCCATGTATGGAACCAGATGTCCTTATATGAAACCGAATTATCAATATATTAATTCATTTTTACAATATATGAAACCATTTTATCAATGTATGGAACCAAAGTAGCAATATATGAGTTGGTTATACCAATTATTCAATATATGGAACCAAAGTAGCAATGTATGGAACCAGGTGTCCTTATATGAAACCAAATTATCAATATATTTATTCATTTTTACAATATATGAAACCATTTTATCAATGTATGAAAGCAAAGTAGCAATATATGAGTTGGTTATTACAATATATGATACCAATATTTCAATATATGGAACCAAAGTAACAATGTATGGAACCAGGTGTCCTTATATGAAACCAAATTATCAATATATTAATTCACTTTTACAATATATGAAACCATTTTATCAATGTATGGAACCAAAGCAGCAATATATGAGTTGGTTATTACAATATATGATACCAATAATTCAATATATGGAACCAAAGTAACAATGTATGGAACCAGGTGTCCTTATATGAAACCAAATTATCAATATATTAATTCATTTTTACAATATATGTAACCATTTTATCAATGTATGGAGCCGAAGTATCAATATATAAGTTGATTATCACATTATATAATACCAGATCTTCAATATATGGATCCAAGTAAGTCATGTATTGAACCAGATGCCCTTATATGAAACCAAATTATTAATATATTTAATCAATTTTACAATATATGAAACCAGTTTATCAATATATGTAACCGAAGTAGCAATATATAAGTTGATTTTCACATTATATGATACCAGTTCTTCAATATATGATACCAAAGTAGCAATATATTGAACCAAAATGTCATTATATTGACGGGACTTTTTTTAAAGGCTGTATTCTATCCTTGCACCGGTATTACAGTTTCGCGCCAATATTCCTTGTTTAAAGAACAGCGTGCTTCACTGACTGCATACTGCACATTTTCTGAATAAGGAAATATTTGAATTTAACGTCACATTCACTTAAAATGGGCTGGGCAGGCAAAACTTATCGTTATATATGTAGGAGTTGTATGTCATAATTTAAGCTATTGAGTCGTACTGACCATTAACAAAAACATATTTAAAAAATAAGTTCATCTCGACCTTTACCTTTGATCAAAAATAGGCATGGCCAGAAGGACACATCAAGGTTAATCTACTCACAAAGTTTAAAAAATAATCAGTCAAATAATAATTGATTTCATGAAAAAGTGTATGCATTGTAATAACAGAACCCAGTGATATGGAAAGCCATGGCTGTCTGATATTGCTCTTTTTCAATTTATGTAACCATTTGGATAATATATGAGTTCACTAATACTATATATGAATTGCAAACACCTTCTTATTTAACCGGAATCCATTGTATTAATCCACAGTAACAATATATGAAACCATAATGTCAGTGTATGAAACCGAGTTAGCAATATATAAGTTGATTTTCTCAATATATGATACCAGATCTTCAATATATGGTACCAAAGTAGCCATGTATGGAACTAGATGTCCTTATATGAAACCGAATTATCAATACATTAATTCATTTTTACAATATATGAAACCATTTTATCAATGTATGGAACCAAAGTAGCAATATATGAGTTGGTTATACCAATTATTCAATATATGGAACCAAAGTAGCAATGTATGGAACCAGGTGTCCTTATATGAAACCGAATTATCAATATGCATGTATTAATTCATTTTTACAATATATGAAACCATTTTATCAATGTATGGAACCAAAGTAGCAATATATGAGTTGGTTATTACAATATATGATACCAATTATTCAATATATGGAACCAAAGTAACAATGTATGGAACCAGGTGTCCTTATATGAAACCAAATTATCAATATATTAATTCATTTTTACAATATATGAAACCATTTCATCCATGTATTGAACCAAAGTATCAATATATAAGTCGATTATCACATTATATGATACCAGGTCTTCAATATATGGTACCAAAGTAGCAATGTATGGAACCAGATGTCCTTATATGAAACCAAATTATCAATATATTAATTCATTTTTACAATATATGAAACCATTTCATCCATGTATTGAACCAAAGTATCAATATATAAGTCGATTATCACATTATATGATACCAGATCTTCAATATATGGATCCAAGTAAGTCATGTATGGAACCAGATGTCCTTATATGAAACCGAATTATCAATATATTAAATCATTTTTACAATATATGAAACCATTTCATCCATGTATTGAACCAAAGTATCAATATATAAGTTGATTATCACATTATATGATACCAGATCTTCAATATATGGATCCAAGTAAGTCATGTATGGAACCAGATGTCCTTATATGAAACCGAATTATCAATATATTAAATCAATTTTACAATATATGAAACCAGTTTATCAATGTATGTAACCGAAGTAGCAATATATAAGTTGATTTTCACATTATATGATACCAGTTCTTCAATATATGATACCAAAGTAGCAATATATGGAACCAAAATGTCATTATATTGACGGGACGTTTTTTAAAGACTGTATTCTATCCTTGCACCGGTATTTCAGTTTCGTGCCAATATTCAAAAGACCAGCGTGCTTCACTGATTGCATATTGCACATTTTCTAAATAAGGAAATATTTGAATTTAACGTCACATTCACTTCAAATGGGCTGGGCAGGCAGAACTTATCGTTATATGTACGAGTTGTATGTCTTAAGCTATTGCGTCGTACTGACCATTAACAAAAACATATTTAAAAAATAAGTTCATCTCGACCTTTACCTTTGATCAAAAATGGGCATGGCCAGTAGGACACATCAAGGTTCATCTACTCACAAAGTTTAAAAATAATCAGTCAAATAATAATTGATTTCATGAAAAAGTGTATGCATTGTAATAACAGAACCCAGTGACCTCGGCCTTTGACTTGTTGAAATGAAAATAGGCTACTTTGGTTCCATATAATGAAAATTGCTACCATAGACTGTAACATCAACTTATATACTGCTACTTTGGTTCCATGCATTAATAAAATGGTTTCATATATTGTAAAAATGACATAATATATTGATAATTCGGTTTCATATAAGGGTATCTGGTTCCATATATGGCTTTTTTGGTACAATATATTGAAGAACTGGTATCATATAATGTGATAATCAAGTCATATATTGCTACTTTGGTTCCATACATTATTAAATTGGTTTCATATATTGTAAAAATGAATTAATATATTGATAATTCGGTTTCATATCAGGACATCTGGTTCCATACATGGCTATTTTGGTACCATATATTGAAGAATTGGTATCATATAATGTAATAACCAACTCATATATTGCTACTTTGGTTCCATACATTGATAAATTGGTTTCAAAAATTGTAAAAATGAATTAATATATTGATAATTCGGTTTCATATCAGGACATATGGTTCCATATGTGGCTACTTTGTTATTATATATTGAAGAATTGGTATCATATAATGTAATAACCAACTCATATATTTCTACTTTGGTTTCATAAATTGATACATTGGTTTCATATATTGAAAAATGAATTAATATATTGATAATTCGGTTTCATATAAGGACATCTGGTTCCATACATGGCTACTTTGGTACCATATATTGAAGAATTGGAATCATATATTGAGAAAATCAACTTATATATTGCTAACTCGGTTTCATACACTGACAGTATGGTTTCATATATTGTAACTGTGGATTAATATAATGGATTCCGATTAAATAAGAAGGTGTTTTCAATTTATATATAGTCGAAGTGAACTCATATATTATCCAAATGGTTAAATAAATTGAAAAAGAACAATATCAGACAGCCATGGCTTTCCATATATTTTGGTTCCAGTTAATGATAATTGCTATCATAGAATGTAACATCAACTTATATACTAGCTGCTACTTTGGTTCCATACTTTAATAAAATGGTTTCATATATTGTAAAAATGACTTAATATATTGATAATTCGGTTTCATATAAGGGCATCTGGTTCCATATATGGCTTCTTTGGTACAATATATTGAAGAACTGGTATCATATAAAGTTATAATCAAGTCATATATTGCTACTTTGGTTCCATACATTGATAAATTGGTTTCATATATTGTAAAAATGAATTAATATATTGATAATTCGGTTTCATATAAGGACATCTGGTTCCATATATGGCTATTTTGGTACCATATATTGAAGAATTGGTATCATATAATGTAATAACCAACTCATATATTGCTACTTTGGTTCCATACATTGATAAATTGGTTTCATATATTGTAAAAATGAATTAATATATTGATAATTCGGTTTCATATAAGGACATCTGGTTCCATATATGGCTATTTTGGTACCATATATTGAAGAATTGGTATCATATAATGTAATAACCAACTCATATATTGCTACTTTGGTTCCATACATTGATAAATTGGTTTCATATATTGTAAAAATGAATTAATATATTGATAATTCGGTTTCATATCAGGACATCTGGTTCCCTATATGGCTACTTTGGTACCATATATTGATGAATTGGTATCATATAATGTAATAACCAACTTATATATTTCTACTTTGGTTTCATAAAGTGATACATTGGTTTCATATATTGAAAAATGAATTAATATATTGATAATTTGGTCTCATATAAGGACATCTGGTTCCATACATGGCTACTTTGGTACCATATATTGAAGAATTGGAATCATATATTGAGAAAATCAACTTATATATTGCTAACTCGGTTTCATACACTGACGGTATGGTTTCATATATTGTAACTGTGGATTAATATGTATACAATGGATTCCGGTTAAATAAGAAGGTGTTTTCAATTCATATATAGTCGAAGTGAACTCATATATTATCCAAATGGTTACATAAATTGAAAAAGAACAATATCAGACAGCCATGGCTTTCCATAATGTTCTATATAAAATAGAAATTGTTATGGTTAGGGGGACTGATGATACTTGATTTGGATGGCTGTCAAAGCCTATAGATCCATTTAGCTGAAATATGCTATTATGGATCTGCCAATAGTGGGCTACTCTGTATAACACTGTATGGCTTGGACACTGTACTCCAAAGTACTTGATAATAATTCCCCACTTCTGGAGGTACATGTATGCCAGTTTAAGATTAAAATTGAGTCACGAAAAAGAAAGACTGTTCACTGTTTACTAATTTTAATTAGTGGTAAACTGTTAAGAAATTCAAATGTGAAATATTCAAATAACAGTATTGTATATAATATCAACACATGTATATAATTCAGTCTTAAATATCCGATAGCTATGTCTTACATAGACTTCACATAAATTATTACCGCGACTGCCGTTTAATTTCAATTAAAAAATGTGAAAACGTAAATAAAGTTTGGTCGAGTCAGTGACCGTAATAATGTAAAACAAAAATTATGAATTTCTTATCAATTATTCTTAGACAATAATTAAATGTAAAATAATAATCTATAGACTATGTTTTATTTTGCCTTAAAAAAGTAAAAATTGCCGTTCAGAAGAACACGACAATTATGTAGACTAACCGAAAGTTAAATGAAAACTGACTGAAGTTGATCGTTTTCTGGCCTATTTATACCAAATCTGAGAAAACGAACATAAAAAGGTTCGAAAAATGTTCAGCTTTACGTTTTGGTCAGTGGACAATAGTCGATGTTCGAAAACTGATCATTTGACGTTCGGAAACGATCATTTCCATACAGAAAGAACGATGTCAACCAACCGAACGTCCGAACATCAACAATTCATAGCTAAAGTTCTATGAAAGTTTACATAAAATATGATAAATTGATACATATAATATTTATAAAAATGACTAGTACCATGGATTGACTATAAGTTTGTTGCTTTTGATGAAACATAACTTTGAAACAATTTGTTTACTGAGATTAGGCAGCAATTGCTATTGACAACGGAAATCATACAACCCATAATGCATTGGCGAACAACAACAACACCTGTCAAAGTTTATCGAGTAAAATCACAATAAATGCTAGTACTTTCTAGCTAAATGTACGCTGATTATAAGAAAATATGTAAACAATTAATGAAATAAGTCATTACTCTTTATAATTCTGACATTATTTATGGTTGTCAGTCTATGAAATTAACACAAAAAAGCGTTTACCGGTACATGCAAAATGTAAACAATGCCGGTAATTACTTACGATTAGAGTAAACAAGTGCGATTATATCAATATTACGAAAATATAATGAGCTTTCATAATTGAAGTACTCGCTCCTGTCTGTTAATTAAGAAACAGTTTTATGTTTATTTCATATAGACCTTTTTACAATACGATTTTCCATAGCAGCGAATGTTGCATTTCGCGCATGCGCATTCTGCGTAGGGCAAAACGCAATAACGATGTCTATACAGTCTATCATACCCTAAGGCTTTAATAGATGCAATTTCATGTTATGTCACCCAAAAAACATTAATTTTGGGATGACTTAAGGCGGTAAGTACTGAAAACGTGAATTTATTTTTTAACAGATCTACGAAAATGTGCAGTGGTCAAAATGGGCACACACATGTCGTTTGTTTAAGGTATCATTGACGACTTTTTCATCAGTAATTTAAATTGAAACAGCAGGGTGCTGTAGATAAAACTTTGGACATATTATATTTTTAATGATTCGTAGATCTATAAGGATCCTGGAAAAACCATGAATTTTTAGCACTTTATAATAACCAATGGTTCAAGTCGTTTCTTGGAATTTCAATTATTTATCTTCTAAAAGACAAAATATATGGATTGATACATGGATCCACAAAACTGAAGTGCGCTTAAAATTTACATAAAAGTTAAGCACTTAAAAATTCACAAAAGATCACGGAGTATTTTGTCAGGTAGATCCACGAAACTTTTTTCGTGCGACATGTACGTTTGGAAGCGGAAAGAAAGCATAAACTTACCAGAAAGTGACATTGTCATTGTGCGACATAATCTTTCAGAAACTTACCAACAAGAAAACGATGGCTGCAAAGTACCAAATAAATCCAAAATCCTTTCATGATTGATAATTAGTCGTTTCTCTTTAACATTACCGAAGTATTCATTCATACCAAATTACATGAACGAAATGGCGTTTTAGATTTATCAAACCCAATGTTCATATTAGTACTAGAAAATTCAGTTCGATGCTTAGAGTTCATATACTTTTATAAGACAAAAGTTCGTATAAAACAAATATTTTCTATAGTCCTAATTGTTTTCACGTCATAATGCCATTTCCCGTCTAGGGACAGGGTGTCATCGATTCGGTCAATAGTGAAAATGTCAATGTTTTGTTAACTAAGATTTGTTTAGATTGGTATTATTTAATCATGTAAAATATTGTGAAGTATTGTTGATTTATAATGTTACATTAAGAACAAACAATATTTACCTATCAAACGATACTTTATTTGGCTTGAAATAGAACTATTGCCATATATATCAAATGAATAATTAAGCAGATTTTATGTAAAAAGGCCAACAACAACCGGTATTCATTTTTTTTTTAAACGTAAAGGTCTTATATTTATGATACAGAACTTCATCACGAGAAATCTTCATTTTAATCAAACAAGACCCCATTTTCATTATAAAGTGGCTTGTAAAAAGATCATAAGTCTCATTACATACATTTATAGATATGGCTATACATGTACATTGGATGATTTAGTGGTTAAAATGTCAGCATCTCAAACCTGGGATCGCTGGTGTCGATCCTACATGGTATCGCAACCATCCTCCTTCTTACGACACCAACGCTGGTTAGTTCTTGTCAAAACTACACTGTGTGACCAATATGGACTCTTGATCACATGACCACGACGACATGAACTGAAGATTTTCATTTTCTGAAATATGACTAGCTCTCTCCAAAGATATTGAAAAAGTTATATAGGCCTAACCATATTGAAGAAACAAAATACAAAACAAGAGCTGCGATGCAGCGGGCCCGATGGCAAACAGACAAATATCTGCCTTCCAGCTAGGCAGCAAGTTTATGTTTTGTAAAGCACAGATGCTTATTTTTCTGTAAACACATATTCTTTTTTCAGGTACATGTAATAGCATATTAGCAATATAGATCGTTTGCATATAAAGAGGCTTAACTTTGTCAATAAATTGATTGCAAAGGAAATCAAACTTTAACGGTGTTTTGACATAGCATACACGCATGCCAAATATTATCACAATCCTTCAAAAGCTACATGTGGGGCGTCCGTGGCCGAGTGGTTAAGGTCGTTGACTTCAACCCACTTGCCCCTCACCTCTGTGGGTTCGAATCCCGACAGGGACTTTGGATTCTTTCATGCAAGGAAGCTATCCAGCTAGCTTACGGAACGTCGGTGGTTCTACTCAGGTACCCGTTCGTGCCTGAAATAATGCACGGAAGGGCACCTGGGCTCCACCAGTAAAGCTGGAACGTCGCGATATGACCTATACTGTGTCGATGTGACGTAAAACCCAAAACAAACACAAAATCAAAAGCTACATGTATCCAGCGGATACCAATAATTTTGAGGAAAAATGCATTTAATGGATTAAAGGGCATAATTTTTTTAAAAATGCTGATTGCAACGAAAATCAAGCTTAACCCGCGTCTTAACCTTTTACCCCATGAGCATATTGCGAAAAATGGCCGTTTTCATTGAAAAGCCTCCTGTAACAAGTTCAAACTGCTATGAAACTATGAAAAATGCTTCAATACTAATGAAACTTGGCACAAATGTTGACTACACCATAGCCTCTGTAACAGCATGCTCAATTGTAAATTTCCTGTTACCATGGCAATGGGGGGACGTCTCAAAATTGCCAAAAATCACTATTTTGCATTGTTTTTTTTCCATCAAAACTGATTTCAAAGTGCTGCAACTTCTCAATGAATTGAGATAGAGTAAAAGACTTTTCAGCGTCGGTTACTAGTTACCCTAAGATTGACCTGAGGCTATTTTTAGCCTGTCACATGTCCAAAATTTTCTTGGCGATGAGGGGGACTCTGCCCCCTTCTGGCAACCCCCTGATGTAATATTTGGATGGGGGACGGCGCCGAAAAAGTGGTCACTTTTTTAACAACATTTCTCAAACGAAAAACAGTGTTTGGGGCCTAAATAGGGCATTTCTTCACTGTTTGAGGCATCAAAAAGGGGGGGGGGGCAAAAAGCCGTCGAAACACGCTTATATAAGGGAAAAAGTTAATATAACATACTTTTATTTCAATCCATTAAAATTGTCCATGCAGAAACCAGTAGTTCTTTAGAAAATGTACTTAAAAAAGAGGCATAACTCTACCTACTATTGACTGCAGCAAAAGTCCAACTTCTTTGCTTTTATTGCCAAATAATAAACATTATCATTAAAATCCTTTAAAAATTATTGCAGAAAAAAAAATAGCCGAAACGTATTCAATAAATAATTACTGAATGTTCGTGTTTGTGTGCCTTTACTGTTTACTGCAAATCATTCAAGTTAACTTACAGAAACCAATTTTATACGAGCATGCAGTGCTATTTACTATAATATGTCCTAAAGAAACGGAGCTATATTACATTATAATTGAGCCGCGTCACGACAAAACCAACATAATGGGTTTGCGACCAGCATAGATCCAGAATAGCCTGCGCATCTGCTCAGTCTGATCAGGATCCATGCTGTTCGCTTACAAATCCTATAACAAGTAGAGAAACTGATAGCGAACATTATGGATCCTGATCAGACTGCGCAGGATGGTCTGGATCCATGCTGGTCGCAAACCCATTATGTTGGTTTCGTCATAACGCGGCTCATATATTATATAGTTGCATAAGTCTTTGTCAACATATGGACACAAATAAATTAAGAATACACATATTTTGTTATAACAGATGTTTTTATTTGAAAATATTAAATAAATCTAGTTATATTAGTTCATAGTCATGATCCTTAAGTAAATATATACAAACAAATCTCATACAGTCACTCAACCTGCATTGTAACTTGTGTTTTTTTTTTTAATCAACACTGGCCACACACAGTACGCCTGTTTGTCACATTCAAGCACAGTACAGAACTAAATATGACATTGTTAAATTACAGTACATAACTTTAATATCAGTACTTTGTAAAATTCAAATTCAAAAATAATACAAAACATGTATCAGTATTATTTCTAAATACTTGTAAAATCAAAACAAAGATGAGAAAAAATAACACCAAAGTACAGTACAGAACAATTAGCATTTTTGTAAATTTCAAGTACTGTACAGATTCATTAACATAAATATGAAAAGTTCAGGCTTAAAATGCACTTAACTTTAAATGAAAACTTGTCAAATTCAAGTACAGTACAGAACTTATATCAGGATTTGTAATTTTTAGACACAGCACTGAAAAGCACTACAGTACTTTGATCATTAATACAAGTACTTTTAATGTTTATAGTATGTCACCTGTTACTGTTGTATAGTATTACAAAGTTAAAATAAATCTTTGCATCTTTACTCAGCCTTAATTTAAAGTACATGTTCATTGTATATAAATTTACAATCCCTTACCTAAAATGACAAAATTCTGTCCAAGTTACATATGAACAGTTGGCTTGAATTATTTAAAGGAACTCCACTGAGGTCCAAAAGCCTAAAACATAAGATTTGAATTTCTTACATATATCTGCTGGGGCACTTTAAACGGAAATATTTTACAGATTGTAAGGAAATATACACAGAAATAAATTGAAAATTGTATTTTTTTTGCCATTCTTATCACAATTTGAGTGAAAAAGGGTTTTTCATTTTTTTCTTTATTTTTCACAATTAGAATGAATTGTGGAAAAACAGAAGGATCGAAAGACCTGCAATATCCACACAAGTTATTGGTCTGGACCTACATCGAATGGAACATTAATCTCGAAACATTTTCAGTTATGTCATGTCAATACCTCAGTGGGGTCCCTTTAACACTTCTCACAAAACCACCAAAAATGGTCAATAATATGTTTACACATAGAACATGCATAACTTTCAATGTCAAACTATTACTTGAATGAAGACAGTGTACCATGAACACATAATGAGGTCACATAATGACATCACATTAATAATGAACAAACAGAACTAATATCTAGTTCAAACAGAACTAATATCTAGTTCTAAAGTATTTACAATAAACTTGACTTCTTTGAACTTGGAACAATCCGTTGCAAAGTTTAAAGAGATTTCAATACCAAAACAACCAAACTGTACAATATAGATGTATGCACGTGCCAACTGAACAAACTTTAATGGGTGGAATTGACACGTTTAATCACCACAATATAGTATTCATTCAAGCTTAAGGTCTTCAGCATACCCCCCCCCCCTTTTTTTTTACTGTGGCAGGATGGTTAATGCCACATGAGATGAAAGAAAAAATGTTTTTAAAAAACAACATGTAAAGTTTTGGAAGCCAGAGCTATATTCATTCAAGCTACGACCTAAATAGTCAAATAATGTCGCTGATTCAAGAAGTTAAAAGTCCAGTATCTTTTTCTGGCAAAGGGTGGGGGAAGGTGGAGAACGAGGGGTGGGGCGGGGTTTCTGATAAAGTGATAAAGATTAAAAGGAATACATTTTATTGATGAAACAATAAGTGCGCATAAACATCGGGTGGTTCAATTAACCTCCTTTGTACTTTTCTTGTATGATGTTAATACATAATGTTATACAAGACAAGATATTACAATGACATTAATTACCGTCAACACATGTTACCATCTTACATATCCAATTCTCATAATCTATTTCTTGTGTACAAGAAAAACACAAGAAATAAACCCAAACTTCTAAGACAAATCCAGTACCTTTATCATTACTATTGACATTCATTATTGCATACACAATAATATCATTCTTGTTTGATTTTATGCAAGCGAATTAGTCCTGCTTGAAATTTGAAACAATCCATAATTAGTTAAGTTTCTGATATCAAACTGTTTAAAATAAAGCAGGAAAAGGTCAGGTCAATCAGCAGGGAACTGCAAGTTGGTCTAGTTCTAAACTAGTGGTATAGCCAAGCCAATTATACCACTAGCATTCAAAGAATTAATTGATATGACAGTTAATGTTATTTTTTTTCAGATGTAGGTAGACAGTTATGAATAGCGTACAAAAGACAGCCTAATTATTATATCAGATTCTTGGAAAATAACCAGAACCCATTTCCTGTTTGCTTCAATTAACCTATTTTTAGAATACATTTATAGAGTACATTTATGTACAATTTATGTCGTATATTTCATAATTGAAGCAGGCGATCTCGTTTTGTCATGCTTTTGTATTTTCTAAGCCTCCATTATGAGCTAGACACTGTAACAGTGACTTTACATGTAACTAATGACCAAAAACTATGTATCCTTTGTCCATCACTGAAGAGAATTTTTATTTTAAGAAAAACATCAATGAATAAAGTACAATGAAAATAACAAATAATGATGATGAAAACAGACACATCATACATACATACACTAATACTGATGTTAAATACAGTAAGTTAATAAACAAACACAATAAAAGTTTTATCAGTAAGTACAAATTTTTATGAAGAGATCTACGTATGCTTTAAGAAGAAACTATTGGGGTAGATTCTATCAAGTAACATACATGTATATTCATGGCAATGCATTTACAAAAAAAACAAAAAAACATTACAAATGATTTGACAAATTAATAATAATTCCTTATAAATCCAGAAAAGAAATGTTTTATACTATTTAGATTTAAAACTATGAAGAATTACCCTACCCATAATGGTCTTTCCCAGTTAAGAATATGGAGCAGTCCACTGTTAAAGTGAAGGGGTTTCTGAATATAATGATGCTAAAATAAGCAAGTCCAAAGTATAGTTTGGTCAGACGGCAAAACTAAAAGTGCGGACAGACTAGAATTTAGACTGGTTACACAGTCAAATTAATATACCCTCGAGTATTAAGAGACCAACCATTTAACATTTTATTATAAAAGAACATTAAGTTCTTAAAAGTAAGTTCTAAGCAATAAAGTAATTTTGCATTAATGTTTAAGTCATGCATTTTCAACTTTATGTGTCAAGAAACTTTAAACTTTTTCAACACACCCACTATTATATTGTTAGTTTACATAATTAATTCAATTTCAAGCAGCATGCCTTAAGATTTATGTTGATATTTAATAAAGCGTACTAGGCTCACAAATTACCCTGTCAAAATATACAGAAATTCATCTTAATTGCTCCATTGGAAATAGGGGAAGAATTTGAGAGACAAAAATTTGGAAATTTTGTCATAATTTGAAAAATACTATATAAGTGGTAAAGTTAGCGCTGCGAAAATATTGGCGAATTTCGCCAATTGACGAAAATTGCTAAAATTTCCTACAGTGTAAATATCAACCAACCTGTCATTACATTCTACCCTTGCATGATTCACTAATATTTCCTCACACTAAATGTCTGCAATTTTAAATTCCTTAACTTCCCGACATGTGGAAATATCTATTTATTCAGTATATTTAAGTTTCACGTGGATTCTGAATACTTGTACATTTCTTAACTTACAAATATTTGTTTATTTTATACTTATCTTTAAAGGAGTTATTTTACATATTTGAAGCCATGCCATTTCAAACGTTTGTTACCAATAAAATTTCAAAACAAATAAGGTAAAAATTGTCTTAGGAGAACAAACAAGAATCAACAATTTCAGAACAATAAAATCATAAAAACACAAAAATACATCTCTATCAAGGCTAGTATTATCTTGAAATTAGTCATAACAACAAATAAGTTCATCATAAAATGCTCATTAAAAATGCAAAACAAATTTGAATGTGAACAAAAAGAAGTCAAACAAAAGGCAGATTTAACAAAATGTCATAGAAAATGCATTAAACATAAATTCTGCAACATATTTCATCAAATAAATGAGCCGCGTCACGACAAAACCAACATAATGGGTTTGCTACCAGCATGGATCCAGACCAGCCTGCACATCCGCGCAGTCTGATCAGGATCCACACTGTTCGTTGTCAGTTTCTCCACTTGTAATAGAGTTGATAAGCGAACAGCATGGATCCTGATTAGACTGCGCGGATGCGCAGGCTGGTCTGGATCCATGCTGGTCGCAAACCCATTATGTTGGTTTTGTCATGACACGGCTCAAATACTGACTCATTTAAAAATGCATTACATGTTATATATATATATGGTAACCATTGTGACAACAAATACCAGGAAGGAGGCTTAATATTTAATCTGGCTGGACAGACAGACACACAGACAGACAATCTTAACTAATGGGTACTCAAGTGGCTATCCTACTGTTTGTTTGTTTGTTTCTTTCTTTAAGTATAGCCATGTCAGTTTATAATATAGCCAAGAAAAGCAATGAACAAAACATCAAAGAAGATTTAAACTGTCCGCTATTGTTCCCATAGCAATTTAAACAATTATTTCAGACAAACAGATTCCTGCAAACTGTGCAATTTCTTAAAATCTACTTGAGAATAAGTACCAAAAAACTTCTTTAGATTATTCTTAATTACATATCAAATAAAAATTTAACACAAAATAGTTTTATTTTTTTCTCAAATTAAAAAATTAAACATTTAAAATTCATTATAGAGAAAACAAAGATTGAAGAAGAAAATTTAAACAAGCATGCACTTATCTTATTATTACTTATTACTTTATTATTTATTAGGTATTACTTATCAAAATTTAGAAATCTTATTTCTTAGATTTGGTTTTAAGCTAAACAGCTAAAAATAATAAATTTTTACCTCAATAAAGGAATGTAACAGTAAAAGCATGGCTTTCATTAAAGGGATCAAAAACTCTTGTTAAGTTTAAAATAGGGTCTGCATATGGGCAGGAATGGACTCTGGATAAAGGTTAAACCAATGGCAAACAGAGATAATGTGAAATCCAAACATTTTTACTACAGTTAAAACTATTGTAAAAGAAAGGCACAGTGAGAGTAAATGTTGCAAAAAATTTTGTTGAAGATAGTCAATAGAATAAAATACATAATACAATTGTTTGTATTGAAGGCACTATCACATAATATACATAATTAATAGATGATTAATGATAAAATAAATGCTCAGGTTAGTCTAAGCTGACATACATGTAATAATGCTAAAAAGTTTAAATTTCTGACAAGGCAGACTTTATATTCAAAAATCTGTTATAAATTTGTCATACATTCTTCAGAAAAGTTTAAACAACAAGAGCTGTCCGTAAGACAGCGCGCTCGACTTTTTTATTGCTTGCCAATAAAAAAAGTTTTTGCAGTAAAAGGCAATACAAGAATCTCTGTATTTTTAAAGTGAACAATGGCCATGAGCATTAAGATATTTAGTGAAGAATTATTTTATTATGACATAATTTATGGTAAAGTGAACAAGTGGATAGGAATGAATTTTTTTAGATTTTTTAAGTTTTTTAGTGCTTGCCTATAATACAAAACATTGACAGTTAAGGGCCATAATTCAAATAAAATCTTTGACAGAATTACCTTCTCCTGGACATGTTTGGGAATCATGATTGTAAACAAGTATTCCAACTTTCAAATTAATATCTCAAACAGTTCAGTCAAAAAGTGGACTGGTACTAAAAACTTAACCAAGATTCTAAGTCGATAAAAGGCCTTAATTTTTAAAACAAATCCTTGACAGAGTTACCTTCTCTTGCGTACAGATGGGGGTAATGATGTGAAATAGCATTAAAAGTTTCAAAGCAATATCTCAAAGGGTTAAGGCAATAAGTGGATTTTACCCATATTCAATGTATTTTCTAAGTCAAAAAGGGGCATAATTCTGTCAAAAACCTTGACAGAGTTATGTCCTCTTGTCTGTTGATGAAGGTCGTGATGGTAAACAAGTTATGGTCAGTTTCAAAGCAATACCTCCAATGGTTTTGAAATAAAGTGAGGTGGTACAAAAAACTTAACCAAGCTCAATACACTTTCTAAGTCAAAAAAGGGCCATAATTCTGTCAAAAACCTTGACAGAGTTATGTACTCTTGTCTGTAGATGGAGGTTATGATGGTGAACAAGTATGGTAAGTTTCAAAGCCATACTTGTAATACTTCTGAAATAAAGTGGGGTGGTACGAAAAACTTAACCAAGGTGTGACGCCAACGCCGACGCCGGGGCGAGTAGGATAGCTCCCCTTTTCATAGAAAAGTCGAGCTAAAAAGCAATTACCAACTAGAGGATGCTTTTGTAAAAAAGCGCATGTCTCCCCCACTGCTGAGAATAACTGTGAATGGAAACAGGAATGAAAATGGAGATAAGATAATGTAAATACCCGGTAGTCACTTCAATGAAGGCTGTCTATGGAGAAAATGACCAATGGTCACTGTGACCTTAACCTTTGACCTACTGACCCCATAAACAAGAGGGATCATCTGCTCAATAAGACCAATCATCCTATGAAGTTTGAGGGTTGTAGGTCTAAAGGAACTCTAGTTATCATCCGGAAAGGAGAAATTGACCAACGGTCACTGTGACCTTGACCTTTGAACTACTGACCCCAAAAACAATAGGGATCATCTGCTCAATAAGACCAATCATCCTATGAAGTTTGAGGGTTGTAGGTCAAAAGGAACTCTAGTTATCATCCGGAAATGAGAAATTGACCAACGGTCACTGTGACCTTGACCTTTGACCTACTGACCCCAAAAACAATAGGGATCATCTGCTCTATAAGACCAATCATCCTATGAAGTTTGAGGGCTGTAGGTCAAAAGGAACTCTAGTTATCATCCGGAAACGAGAAATTGACCAACGGTCACTGTGACCTTGACCTTTGAACTACTGACCCCAAAAACAATAGGGATCATCAGCTCTATAAGACCAATCATCCTATGAAGTTTGAGGGCTGTAGGTCAAAAGGAACTCTAGTTATCATCCGGAAACGAGAAATTGACCAACGGTCACTGTGACCTTGACCTTTGAACTACTGACCCCAAAAACAATAGGGATCATCTGCTCAATAAGACCATTCATCCTATGAAGTTTGAGAGCTGTAGGTCAAAAGGAACTCTAGTTATCGTCCGGAAACGAAGAATGGACGGACGGACGGACGGACGGACGGACTGACGGACTGACGGACGGACAGGGCAAAAACAATATGTCTCCCCCCGAGGTGGGGGAGACATAATTACATAGTTGCTTATTTCAAAAAATATGGAGTAAAACCTATACTTTTGGGCTTCTATGATTTTCAGAAAAGGTAAATTTATATAGCTTTGACCTAAAAGTTCATATTAATGGGAAACAGAAGGACTTATGACCAAAGTAGCTTACCACAATTTGAAAAAAAGTACAAATAAATATTATTTCCATTCTATAAACCTATATTATATACACAATGATAACTTTTCCAAACTTTCACAATGAATACTTTTCAAAACTTTAACAATGATTTCTTGGCCAAAACTTTAACAATGAATACTTTGCCAAACTTTCACAATGATTATTTTGCCAAACTGAAACTCCTAAAACAAGAGCTGTCCGTAAGACAGCGCGCTCGACTTTTTTATTGCTTGCCAATAAAAAAAGTTTTTGCAGTAAAAGGCAATACAAGAATCTCTGTATTTTTAAAGTGAACTAGTTGTTTGATACCCTTGAATATTACAGCAATGTTTATATGACATAATTTATGGTAAAGTGAACAAGTGGATAGGAATGAATTTTTTTAGATTTTTTAAGTTTTTTAGTGCTTGCCTATAATACAAAACATTGACAGTTAAGGGCCATAATTCAAATAAAATCTTTGACAGAATTACCTTCTCCTGGACATGTTTGGGAATCATGATTGTAAACAAGTATTCCAACTTTCAAATTAATATCTCAAACAGTTCAGTCAAAAAGTGGACTGGTACTAAAAACTTAACCAAGATTCTAAGTCGATAAAAGGCCTTAATTTTTAAAACAAATCCTTGACAGAGTTACCTTCTCTTGCGTACAGATGGGGGTAATGATGTGAAATAGCATTAAAATTTTCAAAGCAATATCTCAAAGGGTTAAGGCAATAAGTGGATTTTACCCATATTCAATGTATTTTCTAAGTCAAAAAGGGGCATAATTCTGTCAAAAACCTTGACAGAGTTATGTCCTCTTGTCTGTTGATGAAGGTCGTGATGGTAAACAAGTATGGTCAGTTTCAAAGCAATACCTCCAATGGTTTTGAAATAAAGTGAGGTGGTACAAAAAACTTAACCAAGCTCAATACACTTTCTAAGTCAAAAAAGGGCCATAATTCTGTCAAAAAACCTTGACAGAGTTATGTACTCTTGTCTGTAGATGGAGGTTATGATGGTGAACAAGTATGGTAAGTTTCAAAGCCATACTTGTAATACTTCTGAAATAAAGTGGGGTGGTACGAAAAACTTAACCAAGGTGTGACGCCAACGCCGACGCTAACGCCGACGCCGGGGCGAGTAGGATAGCTCCCCTTTTCATAGAAAAGTCGAGCTAAAAATGCAATATATAATATATGAAAACATGACCAATTCAGACATAACTTCAATGATGTATAATGACATTTACAATGAGAACACTCGCAAACAGTGTACCACATCAATCTCCTTGTAACAACAATAAAATACTCAAATACTAGCGTTTTTTCCCCCCATAAAATATCCATTCACATAAATACAACAGGGAATTCATATACACCTGTTACACAATAAATGCAAAATATTACAACATTTTTGCCAATATCATCTCATTATGAAGGTCAATGTCAATATGAAACTAATATACATGTACAAATTTTGCCATAATTATCTCTATATATGTGAGTAAAAGTTCTAAAGAAGGAATGAGCTTGCTGAAGGGATCCCAGATGAGCCAGAAAAAAATGGAGGGGCAGAGCATGTCCAGGGCGAAGGGGAGGCTGCAACCAATCATTGATCTCGTTGATCTGACTGGAATGTTTCGTTACTCGAGTCATGGCTAGCTTGACGTACTATGGTCTTCACAATTTCTTCATGTTCGTTAAGGATCTGCTCCAAGTCTTTCTTTCTTTGTTTAGCGTCTTCCTGCAAGAAGTACAAAAAAAGTTACAATCAATATCACCCTGATATCACGGAACGTCAAACTTCTAGCTTTAAATTCAGATTGGTCCATTGTTAAAATAAGGATTTCCATTATACCACTATCCTGAAAATAGGCAACCAAAGCCACAGAGCCTGCTTTGACGGCACATCGTGGTATGTTCCGGCCGGCCTGGTAATGTACTAGCAGTAAAAGCACTTTATTATCTCAACTAGTGTTCAAAGACTTTAATAATGACCATAAAAATTCTATCACCAAGCAATACAGATTATATAAACAATGTGAAGCAAAGAAGCAGCTTAACTGTAAACAAGAGCACCGCCTGCGGTGTTATCGCTCATCTGTTAAAAATTCAATATTAAAAAGTGGTGTTATCCTTGTCTAAAATGAACAACCTTAAGTCACGATAAGCAAGTACTCCAAGTTTCATGCTGATAACTTCTGAAATGTTTTAATAAGGCGCTACATTAAAGTTTTTGCTCAACAACAATTACGCCTCCTCGATCATAACAGCTTAACTTTTTCTTTGAAACAGACAAGCTAAAAAATAATGTTCATCTATAGTTTGTGTGTGAAATACAATACCAAATTTATGTGATAATCAGTCTAACGTTTTTGTAACTGTATAAAGTTTAATCATTTCCATATTAGAGACTCATTTAGTTCCGTTGATTCAATAGTCAAATTACTTCAACACTGAAATAACATTCAATTTATACTTAATTCTGATTTAATACTTATCCACACCTTCAAATTTTGTTTTAACGAAAAATTATGATATCTCAGATAATTACATTTTTTTCAATTACATAATTACAAACTATGATATTAAATTTAGAAAAATATTTGTTCCATAAATTTCTATATCAGGGTGATGTCATTAAGCTTTAAGTTCCTGGAAAATCGTGCTAGTCATACTTTTAAACTGGCTAATTTTCTACTTATTTACTGCTAATAAGTTCTTCAAGTTGTTTATTTCTAATACATAATTTAAACCAGCACCTTAAAAGATTATTCTTTTTTTTTTTAAATTTGCATAATTGAAAACTCCTGTTGACAAAAGCTGGAACCATAATTATTTTTTTTGGTTATAACACATTATTTTATTGTAAGCTCAATGCAATAGTCTGACTTTATACTGATAAACAAATAGTTTTCCATCATTGCCTATACTCAGAGAACAGTTAACATACTATAAAATATTTTAAGCACTGGCAGTGACTGGCTCAATAAAATAATCTAAAGAGTTTTTATGCAATGTCCCTAATGCTATAAGGGTTCTTTAACAAAAAATCTTCTTTTCAATATAAAGCAGTGTTGGTGGTGGTAGTTTACACTCTAGATCATGGCTGTAAGCCACATTGAATTCACCAGAGCACAGTTCAGGCACCGCATCGTTCCTGGGCAGGCTGTCAAACAGTTTACCAGTACTAGTGCCTTCACTTTCGCAAGGAACTTCTGTACATGCCAGAGCCTGTTAGAAGTACATTATGTGAATGACCGTGAAAGGATTTCAGGTTCAAAATGAAAAGGTACAGCATCTTCCTTGAATTGAACCCCGGGTTGCCTAATTCATAGTCCAATGCTCAATGTCGCCTAATTCACAGTCCAATGCTCAACCGGGCGGTTTCAATGTTATCGTTACAAGTATAATATATATCTAAAGGGTGCACTATGTGTTTCATGCAAGTAGCGTTTATTACAATAGTTTACTATTGGTGAAGCAATTTTCAAATACAGTAAAAAAAAATTTAAGCAGCTATTTAATGCAGCATGCAAAGAAAATATGATGTGAAACATCACAGATGACTGAGGAGAATTTTTTGTATCAAAACAAAAAGTATTTTCATAAGACAGATGGAAATTAGAAACACACAAGAAACTTGTACACATGTACAAATTACATGTTTGAAAATAAATCTATATAATGATAATCTCATATTTACGCTTCTACTTTAAGCAATTCAGAATCTGCATGTCTTTTTTCTTTAAATGTGTATTAAACAAAAAAGAAAAAAAGAGAAATTTATTCCACATTTTGTTGTTAATGTTATATTATGCTCTGTTCAAATTTTCAAGATCTATTATTGTTAAACTTGAAATTGACATAAAAATTTTTTTGTGGATTGTATTTCTAATGACAGAATTCAAATTTTCTGACTGTATGGAGAAATTCCAGGATTTAAGATGAAATACCAAAAAGATTATTTAATTCAAATTTTTTTTTGCAACATATATATTTTCACCATACATAATAAAAGATACAAGACGGACAATTAGTAAACTACATACATTTTCATTGCAAAGATATCATGCAAAGTATACAACATTATAACATAAGGGGAGGAAACTAGAATTACATTTTGGAACTTTTTTTTCATGTCAATACCATATGAATATAAAGCTCCATCAATTGCTATAATTTATACTTATGTAAACAACTTATCTCTGATAAAAAAAACAACATTAACAAAACAGTATGAAACTTAAGAACCCAACTAATGGCAAGATCTCTCAAGGGAAGATACTTATAATAAATAAGAATCATTTAATAACTAAGTGACCTCCCTTGTCTAAAAATTCTAAATATATCAAAAACGGTGAAAAAAAAATAAGGCTATCATCCTGGAACAGACCTGGGGTCTAAAAAACCAGGAGTTTATATAAGGTTCATTCTATTTCATTACCTTATAAATATAGTTACAAGTTTTACTCCTGAAAAATACATAAGGGTTTAATCCAGGAGATTGCCAAAATAAAAGGAGTAAACAACACACCTGAGAAATACATAAGAGCAATAAAAGAGATACAGTGCACAATATATAAGAAAAATTCATGCTGTTAAAGTAGTATATCCATGTTAGAAGTTCTGGGTACATATTGATCTATATATATATTGTATATACGGTAACTATGGTGACAACAGATACCTGCATTGAGGCTACACGTGCCTCGGACGCTCTCCGCTCCTTCTCTCTTGATGGTATCAATTCTAAATAAAAATAATTTTCAACATAAACACCCCTCTGTTACTACACCATGCTGGCAGTTTTTAATCTCATAGATGGCTTTTGAACCAGTGTTATAGGCACAGCATCAAAATGCTGCAGTAATTTATGTGCTTAATTAAAATTAATGTGAGCCGCGTCACGACAAAACCAACATAATGGGTTTGCGACCAGCAAATCAGTTTGCGCTATCAGTTTCTCTACTTGTAATAGAGTTGGTAGGCAAACAGCATGGATCCTGATCAGACTGCGCAGATGTGCAGGCTGGTCTGGATCCATGCTGGTCGCAAATGCACTATGTTGGTTTTTTCAATTTTGCCTTTTTAGGTGCTCTTTAGAGACTCTGTTGTTTTTCTCATCTTTAGAATTTAGAAGCAATATGTAGAAAAGTAAAGTAAAAAATTGTTTTCAATAAGAAGTTATCAAAACAAAAATATCGTGCTGAACCAGTTAGCAGAAGTTCTATAATAATGTTAAAGTCAATGACATATAGCATCGAAAACTGAGAAAAAGAAATGTAAAAATAAATCATTGATCTCATCCTGTTTTTCTAAGCTACAGATTTTTTGGGATGGATTTTAAAGGCACATTATACCTCAGACATGAATAATTCTTACTTTTTTAGAATGGCAAAATTATAACATTTAAAGAATAGTTATATGGCATGTAAGATGCTTGTTAACCTGAAGAATGCTTTAAAAATGCAAAATTATTTGTCAAAATGTAAACAAAGTAGTATTTTGACTTCCAAACAAAATACCAAATCACTACACTTTAGTAAACTGTACAAAATATCAAAAAGCAACAGAAGAAAAAGAATTGGTTCAGAAAATTGGCCAATGAGTAACATTTTAGAAAACTACCATAATTTTAAGTACATGAAGAACAAAGTGAAAAATATCAGTAAGAATGAGTCATTTTATACATAATTCTTTGTGATTTGAACCTTTTTGAATTTAAAAAGTAATTCAAAGTGCAAGACAATTAACGGATGACTGGCAAACGAAATAAGGGCAGTGACAGTGTGTTGATTACTGGTTTCGTACCTATTATATTCATCAGATTCAATGTCACAGCACCCTTAACAACCTTGCCACAGTGAGTTAAAAAAAAAAAAGAAGAAAAATCCTATCTTTGTGAATGAGTCACACTCAACAATTAAGTTCACTGGTAAAGTACAACAATTCACACTTATCATAAAAAGAATTCTGATCAATAATAAGCCTATTCTAATGAAACAAAAGAGACAAAGAAAAACAACATTTGTTATTGCTGATGATCGACAATTATTCATTCTAGGGTTTAATCCTAGCATCTGTTTCTGCTATTCAAAGCTCTCTTAAAGTTTATTATAAGCACTCCAGACCTCCTGTTTTGTTTAAGTGTACTTTTATTTAGGTACAAAAATGTATGATAATCACAAATTTAACATTTTACAATAATTTAAAATTTTAAGCGAAAACATAATTGTTATAATAATGTTTCCTACAACTTTTTTTTAATTAAGGACAATAAATTGTTTTTTCTACGCTAAACTTTTACAGAAATAGAAATAATATATTTGCTGGAAAAAAAAAACAACATAAATTTTCTCCCTTGATGAAATTAAATACCATTTTCATATTTTCTAAACATGACAAACAGTTTCCTTTATTACAAACTGTATTGTTTCAATTAAATGCCCAATGGGCTTGAATTTTTTCAAAAGGGAGGTCCTTATTAAAGCTATAAAATTTTTAATAAAGAAAATTTAATTATAAAAATCATATACTATATTATATATTATATTATGATCTAATATAATAATAAAATATTATATTTCTTTAATCATAAATGAAATATTGAGATATATTGATGAAATAAAATGCGTATTTTCAGTTTCCGTATTTTCACTGAAAAAAAAATATTTTTCACTGCAGTGAAACATATTTTCCGTATTTTCACTGATGTCTTGCCGGACTACTTTCTTTTAAATTCTGCTTTCAAATTTTAATGTCAAAAAAAGAGAAAAATGTATATAACGAACAGAAAATTCAAGTTTTTTCCATAAATACATGATTTATTTTCATCTTGTGGCATGAAAATTACTATATTTCACTCGTGGCTACCGCCACTCATGAAATATTTATTTTCATACCACCCGATGAAAATAGATCATGTATTTATAGAAAAAACTTGAATATCCTCTATATATTTCTTTAATCATTTTACATTACTGGAGTGCCATTTATTTTTTTTGCGATATTTCTACTGTATGACTACCCAAAAAAGAGCTTTTCTGCCTATTTTGACATTTATTTCGTTATTTATGTGGATTGAAATTATTTTTCATATTCATTTCTAAACATTTCATTTTTTTGATACATTTTCGAAATTTTTATAAAAATTAGCAATTATCGGGATGCAAGAGGAAAATATAGCGTTTTCAAGGGAAATTATAGCGGGAAACACCTTCTACTTGGCTGTAACATTTGTGGAAAAAATCACTGTATATAAATATATTTTATCTTTATATGTGGTCTAAAAGAATGAAACCAATTTGGAGAATAAAGACAAAATGTATACAGGATTTTTTTCTCTCTAACATTACTTGTTAAAAAAAAAACACAACGTTTTTAGTTAATGAATATATCTTAATTTGATTCAACAGTTATGACAAAAGTCATCCAAATAGTTATTAAGACAAGGTGGATTCTGACAGTATCCATCAAGCTAAAACGTTTCATGACGTCAGTAACATTAATTTCTCAGTGCAGGCTGACAGATGTACGTGTATAAATGACACAATACTAACATCACACGACTACCAGATAAATCTTGCAACAAGTGACAAGATAATGTAATGTTTTATAACTGTAGGTATCCCTTCTGTTTTAATATACTTCACTAAACTTTATGACAGATGATTTATTTTTCATAGTGACCGACTATCCAAATTTAGATTCATAATTTTTTATATAAATTAGGTTGTTTTTTATTTTTAGTAACACTGACATTGAAAATGTCATCAGACTAGTCTTTACAGCTATACTGGTGGAGGAACTGACCTCTGACCCAACTTTGTGCATCATTTAAGGAACAACCATAAAGTTATAGAACAATGAATATTATTTTATTTAAGCTAGAATTGCAAAAAGTCTGTAGCAGATTTGAACCCACACTGGTTAGAGGCGAGTGACCAACCAAAAACATTTGGCCTGTCTTTTTTTATTTATGACACAAAGCTTCTGCATCTTTAAGTAAGAGAGCAATTATGGCCAAAAATGGTGTCCATAAATCCAATAGCTTAACTTTATAAATTTATAGTGTCTGAACTTAATTTTTGAAGAGCCAGGACAAAAATATATGGTAACAGATTATAAACAGACTCATTCAGATATAAAGCCCTGATGTGCTACCATTTCTATAAAAGTAATATAAATTCAAGTATTTAAAACAAAAAAAGAAATATTAATTACCTTTGTCATCTAAGAAAATTTCTTGTTTTCTGCCGTCTTCTGTTTCCAGGTCAAGCCGTATAGTTTTATCCCCATTATCAGACTGACCTTCCATTCCGAAGTTACTTTGACCTACGACCTCAAGGTTTTTGTTACTTCCTGATTTATCAACAGGTTTTCTATCCGAATGTTTCACACTCGTCTCGGACCGATTGGTGAGGTTACCGTCACCTGCTCCAGTTCTATCGCTCAGTGGTGCCTTATCTTCTGAATTCAACTGGAAACCTTCAGCGCGTATTTCTAATGGACCAGTGCTTTGCAATGAGTTGTCATGACGGGATCGATCTTAAATAGAAATAGAAAATTTAGCCTGTGACGGGAAAGTTGGTCTGAAATAAAGTAAATTTTGGCTATGATTGTAAAGTCGGTCTGAAATAAAGCAAATTTTGGCTTCCACATTTCCAGTTTAGGTAAAAACTAGTAACTAGTTAAAACTGGAAATACCCATTACCATCCACATTCCTCTGTTTTGTCAGTCTATAGACAGACAGTGTGATGATGGGACTGACGGACAAGAGCAAATCTATATGCAGCCTAACTCCCCCTAAGATGGGGGCTAAAAATCGACAACTAAAAATACATAATTAAATCTTTAAAATCATATCTATATTAGCATAATACTGAATTAAAGGAGCCTATTGTACATCTCTTCAGTTCTCTTCAGGATACATGCCCCAGACTTTTACTGACATGAACTGTAAGTTAAGAAAATGCCTGAAATGATTTGGACGTCTAGATTAGGTCTTGCATTTAGTACTGTTCTAGGACTTAAGTGCAAAGTAAGCCATGCTGGTTAATAATACATTACAGTAATAGTGATAAATGTTTTAAATCTGTAACCCAATAAAATCCTTATCATTCCATAGTGCTTAAAACTTAACTAACTGCAGTCCTAAACCAAATCAGACTTTGAGCTAAGTATAGGTTAAAGTTTATTAGTACGAATTTACAAAATTAAATTGGTCAGGGGCAGCACAGCCGCGCGACCAATTAAATTTTGTAAATTCGTACTAATAAATTTTAACCGGCTAAGTGTTTTAAATTATTTTACTAAACTGTCGATTTACTAGACTGATTAATAGTTTGCCGACTTACTAAAGTAAATGTGTTACGATTCATTTGAAATACTGCAATCCTATTGGACAAAAAATAATTTCAAGCACTAACATCTCATAAGATCTGTAAAATCTAATCAGTTTAAAACACTGGCTCTGATTATTTAACAAATTCAGACCTTGAATAATTAATATCCCCTGGTGACTGTGCACTATAACATCTGAGATAAAAGGATGGCTAAAGCGTGAATTTTTTTAACTTTAATTTCATAAAAGTATTCCCATCCTAGAGTCAGTAAAAATTAATTAAAATCTCTCTCAGTCATAAAATCCTCACCTTAGTGCAATAAAGGCTTAACGCCTTATATCATTTAATAGGAGTGTCCATATACATTTTTTGTTTTTGGTAAATCATTTATTTGTCAAAAAACTTGTGAAATGCTCATGAGCTTCAAAAACAATCTTTTGGACATATTTATATACAGTAATTAACATACAAACAAATTTCTATTTAAACAATTTCAAACATTTTTGTTTTAACATACTTTTAAAGTTCAGGGGCAATAACACTTTTTTGTGGTTGGGTTAACGTCTCACCAACACATATGATGATGGTGGAGGAAGAACTCGGGTGCCCTTCCATGCATTATGTCAAGCACAAACTGGCACCTGAGTAGAAATGAGGTTTCATAAGCTAGCTGATAGCTTCCTCACATGACAGAGTCCAAAGTCCCTATTAATTGGCACCTTAACTGTTCGGGCATATTTCAAATGTCCCTACCATTTAATCGACTTGGCAATTTAATTTTTCTAGGTTAAGTCTGAAATAATTTACTGTAACATTCCAATAAAATTGTTTAATCACATTGAATTTGTTACCATCATTGCAGTCAATACTAAAAAGAAATCCAGAAGTTCATCTGACTCGTTTGTAGTCCAATAGGTGTAAAACCATCTACATTGTTGGCCAATGTTTAAAGATCCTGTATGTTTTGTGATTGATATTGTTACTGTCTGTATACCACACTTGCAAAAAACTATATATGTATATAATTATGCAAGTAAAACAATTTTCAAACATTGAAGAATATGTAAAATGTGTACTGCAAATATTTAAGCACATTATATTTAATCAATAAATCATATGCATTCATTTCTTATTAGAAAATTTGACTTAGAATTTATAGAAAATAAATTTCTAATTATCTCCCTTTATTTACATGAAATATTAAAATCGGTAATATCTTTATAAATAATGCTTATTGGAACTTACAATATTGACAAATCTTAATTTGAGCATCATATTTATGAAATAAAACCATGAAAAAAATGTGTTACAGGATCTTTAAGGGAAACCACTGAGATTTTTTAACAAGATGGGACAAGAATGATGTACCAAGATATTTCCAGAAGATTTAGGTACCATTTTATGTAGGTCCACACTGCAATTGTTCAGATCATTCATTTACTCTGTTTTTTGTTTTGTTTTGTTTTTTTTCCAGAATAATCATTTGCATCAATTTTTAATTTAATTCTGAGTATATTTTTTATTGATAGATCCATACTCTGACCTTTTATTTCTCTTCTCAAACAATTCGAATAAAACAATCAGGATTATACAGGGATCTATGAATTATCTTTTGCATGTCTTTGAATCCTTTAAAGTGTCCCAGTTGATCTACTATATATAACAGATATAAATTTTATGTTATTATGCTATTTGAGCTTAGTGGAGTTCCTTTAAATGTTAAATATCAGGTTTGCTCCACAAGAGAAAACGAAGCATAAAATTTTCGATGCTTAAATCTTTCTGCATCAAAGTAAGAATGCTTCGTTAGTTATGGTACATAAATAACCTGCCATTAAAATGGTTATTTAAAACATGCAATACAATAGATAAAAGAAATCCACTCCCCTTCTTCATTCATTCATCCAACTCAGTTTATTTTCAATGTAAATTGATTTACATTCTTTCCCTGGAATATTTTCTGCATTTTTAGCTTTTTTTATTTTCCAATCCAATTTTGTTCCAAAATTTATGTCTGTGTGTTGAATTTCTTAGATGGACTTGTCCAGCTTCCAATTTTTGGATTAGCCTATTATCAACTTTTGGGGATGTCAAGATAAAAATTTACAAATATAGAGCCTGGCACCCCTTTTTCCTCTTAATTAATATAACAGACTTTAAATGCCTTTCTTTGAATTTGGAACAGTTCATTGTAAATGTTAAGGGTTTTTTGAATGAAAATGCAGAAACTTAGCTGTTTAAACCTAGCCTTGTGGGATTTCAAATATATTTATTGTTTATTAAAATCATGAAATCATAAATAAACAGTCTGTACCCAAAGTTTAGAGAATTTAAGAGATTGAGATAATTATTTTTAGCTATTGTATGAATTGCCACCTGGATTTTCCATTAAGATGAGAGAGTTAAGAATTATGATAGAGGAAATACTACAATGCCAGGAAACTATATTTATCAATCTAAAAAAAAGCAGGAAGTTTCTTTGAGTAAAAAAACGAAAGAAAAAAGGAATAAACAAAAAATAGTTGATACTTGGGTCTTAAAAGATTGTGATATTAATATCAAATTTATACTGCTAAATTTATAATCAAATTTTGATATTTTGATATCAAATTTACACTGCTGTCTTTATAATCACCTTATGATATCAAATTTTGTACTGTTGACTATTATTAAATACATGTACATATTGCTGAATTCATTATCACTGTTTGAATTGTTATTTGAAATGCATATTGTAAATATTTTTAATAGAGCTTCATTATCAAAGAAATCAACTTATTAGCAAGTACATGTTATAAACTTATAGTTTTTGAGTTTGGCCAGCCACACTTTCTTAGAAAAAGACCCTCAGTGGAAAATTTAGCAAATGCTAATTACAAACCATCAATGTTCCTTAAGCTTAAAAATTAAAGTGGGGATTATAAACTTGAAGTTTACACAAGAAAGAATCCAACTCTCCTGTAGGGATTTGAACCTACAGTTGAAAGAGGCAAGGGAGGCCTGGTTTCTATCAGTGCTCAAAGGATTAGACATAAAATATTCAGTCTGTAACAAGGAATTTGATAATGAAATAGAACAGCTAAAAAATTAAAATAGAAACAACCCTGTCATAATACATCATTTAAGGTACAAGAAACTCATGTCAGATCTGGATCATTATCACCAGTTTATCACCAGATTTACTTTTCACTGTATTTTACACCATAGCCATTAATCTCACATATTTTGGATTATTTTGATTATATGGGTTATTTCTGACATGTTGTTCTCCTCAAAGAAACAGAGGTTCCTTGTTTATCAATAACGTATCTAGAATTTCAATTAGATCATTTAATAGCCAATAAAGTGGTGCTTTACATTGATTACTTCTTAAGTGTTTGTCAGTAATAAAATCACTCTTTATTATGGACAATAAGGGTAGAACAGAATAAATTCGAAAATATGTGACAGGTCAGTTGTAATCCTACTCCCCGGTTCCTCAAAGTAAGTTCAAATAAAGGGAGTGTTTACCTCCAATTTGTCCCCACAATGTCTGGTCAATGCTGTAGTTTAGTTTTAGCACAATAAAAGTGGGGACTACTCAGTGCAGAACAAAGGGTATGTTAAACCATCTGACTCCAGCCCTTGTAGGCCAGAGCTTTTACCAAGCCTCACTTTTCTCTAAGGTTCTGTTTTCAGAGCTCTCTCATAATTGTTTTGGGGGAACAGTACCAGTGTACCTGTAGGAGGGGGAATTGTCACACCTTTAAATAAATATGCAAAAATGCAAATCAGAGTTATGGGACTTGTGCCAATCATGTTTGATAATCATAGAGAACAAATATGTGTGAAGTTTCAATCCATTCCCTTTAGTATTTATGGAAATACCAACATAAACGCAAAAACTTAACCAAGAATTTCTAAGTCGAAAAAGGGGCATAATTGTGCAAAAAAGCAAATCAGAGTTATGGGACTTAAGCCTATCATGTTAGATTATCATTGAGAACAAGTGTGTGAAGTTTCAATCCATTTCCTTTAGTAGTTATGGAGATACCAGCTTACAAGCAAAAACTTAACCAAGAATTTCGAAGTCGAAAAAGGGGCATAATTATGCAATAAAGCAAATCAGAGTTATGGAACTTTTGCCAATCAGGTAAGATAATCACAGAGAACAAGTGTCTGAAGTTTCAATCCATTCCCTTCAGTAGTTATGGAGATACCAGCTTACACGCAAAAACTTAACCACAGGGACGCCAACACCGACAAATGGGTGATTGCATTAGCTCGATTATTCTGCGAATAGTCGAGCTAAAAATAGGAGTAAAATACCATATACCCTTTTTAGGGAGTGGGGGTAATGGTGACAAATTTCTTCACATTTGCTTGGTCACTGCTAGTATTTTAATACTCAGCTTTTGCAGCAAAATATGCCAAATAAATCCTTATTTTAATCCTTTAATCCAAGGTTTTAATATTAAATTTTACATTGATTGTGTGGAAAAAGAGGGGAGAATAGAAATTTTTGAGAGAAGTTATAACTCACAAACATTGTCAAGGTCATAAAGCAACTTTCTAGCTTTTAACTAGCACTTAAAGACCAACATTGATCTAGCTACTAAAATTAATGTTTAACTGCAGACTGTACTGAGAACCTAGACACAACCAACAAACCAGCTGGCTGAACGCATGTATACTTTTTGCATATGCACATGTAAATTTTAATATCACTAACTGAAATTTAAACCTGCCAAAAATGCTCTCAATCCAGTTTGTAATTTTTCAACAAACATGTCATCATGAAAACTTTCAAGAGCAATAAACAAAATTTTTCTTTATGAGGGGAACTAAATATGGACCGCAAAATTGAGCATAAGTAGAAAAAAATTTCTGCTGATCCAGGTGAGCGCTTGAACATAGATATCTTTTTCTACCGATGCTCAATTTTGAGATTCATATGTAGTTCAATCCCCCCTCTCCTGCCCCCACACCCTTCCCCATAGAAAAACCTTTTCTCTAATCCTCATCATTTTACTCATATTCAAAATGACTCAATTATATTAATGAAATATATATTTCCGTAAGGGTGAAATAAAGCAGTCAAATTTGTCTATTGAAAGTAAGACAAAGGTCACTCTGACAGTCAGAAAGAATTTGCTATCAATAAACAAAATAGAAACCAAGATGTTGGCCCTAAAAACTGACTGGTTTTCTGTACCATATTCATAATTATGGGGTAATTCTTAAGCACAGGTCTGACAATTAAAACATTTCAAAAATACCTGTCTAATCCAAAGCATTATCTTTAATTTTTTTTTTAATTATTTTAAATCATTTTTTGATTGATTTTTAATTTAAAAAAAACCAATAATGTTTTCCTACATTAATAGATAATCAATTCATAACATAAGTGCAAGTTATAAATAAAGCAATATTTTTTGTTCACAAGAATCATTTTATTTTATCATTACAGTTCCTCTCTACAGATATTTATGTTTCATGGATTCATCCTTCTTATAATTCATAAAATACAAATAAAGAACAACCATTATAAGGAACTTCAATCTATACCTATAATAATTCTCTTATTCAATTTTGTATCAAAGCAAAATAACAATAATCTATTGTATTTTATCTCATTCTATCTTAATTCATAAATACAAATAAAAAGAATGCTCACAAATATGTTTAACTAATAAATAAAAGAATACTTACAAATATGTTTAACTAGTACCTCTTAATAATATTTAACTTATCCAGTTTTGCACGTTAATCAAAGTATAAATGATTTTACCGATTTTTTACGAGTGTTTATTTGCAACATTTGTTAATTAACATTTAAAAGTCTCTTGCTACAAATTATTCCCAGCGATATTCTTACAGTTTATGAACGTCTATTTAAAAAGCTATACCACTCTACTGAATTTGTCTACCTTTTAGACGCACCTTTCACACTAGGTGTTCTCTTCTCACAAAACAAACTTCACAGTGGCTAGTAACTGTTATGTATTAACATTTACAGAACATAAAAGTGACATCTCAGTATATAAATAGATTCCTGTAACAATATCCTGACAGACCAGCTATTTTAGGCTCAACGATAAGAAAAAAGAACAAAAAACGCATTAATATTTCATATCATAAAAGACAATATTTTTTTTTTTCTTATACTTTTTAATAAGGTATTTTAGCATTTTAGACAAATGGTTTTATACATAGACAAATGGTTTTATACATATATATAAACTAGCTGTCGCACGTGTTTTCACGCATGTTACATAAAAATGATGTAAATGCATACATAATTGCGGGACTCGCTTGGACAATACGTAAAGTAATTGAAGTCTGAATTATTATCTAACAGATTGAATAATTCCCACAAAAAACATTACTGCCATATTTATTATAAGCACTTTTACATTTTACGCTGTATTCATGAAATATTTGTTTAAAGGGCACTGAATTTTTTTTTTATTCTTGATTTCATTGATACGAAATAAAGAAATGTAAAAGCAATTTGGCAAGAGGCAGACTTTGCAATAATTTAATTTAGATTATTTAGAAATCATTATAAATCAAATTTTGTTATCGTTTCATATTTAAATTTGTTTATTATGTCATAATTCAATTTTTTTATGTCATTTTTTTCCCTAGTTACAATAAACTTTACAGATTTTCTCTTTAATCTTTTTTTTAACTTGTGTTTGTAATTCACATATCATTTATGATTTTATAAATTTTTGTTACTGTTTTTATTTGAATATACTAAAACAAAAATGTTTGGTTATAAATACAGCTTGTTGTTTTTTCTTTAAAAAGGAGAGAAATTATAATTTACAACCTGAAGGGGGAAGTTGTTAATTTTTCAATCTCATGAATATTAATTGTAGAAAAATTATATCTCAAGGCCTACAGTTGACCCATAAAATTATGACACAAATTGACATACAAAAGTCAAAGATCGCCATAATTTATGGTACAGACCTTTGTCATATTTTATGTAATATACTAACTTTAACATATGTGTAATAACATAATATGACAAATGACGTAACTAAATAATAAAGTGTGTGATGATAGAAAATTAGGCCAAAAACCAAACAGATCCTGTCCTAATTAATACGTCAAATTTTGTAAAAATATCCCAGCTGGTGATTTGACACAGCTTATAAATGTTACCAAAATGTGTGGAAATGTAGAACTAGGGTTACAGAGGCCCATGAAGAGAAAATGCACGTAAATAATGGCACAATGTGGGAAAAGGAGCAATATCTATTTTTGGACTTGACGACCTTGACTTTCATCCAATTGACTTGAAACCCTCATCAAAGTAGAAGAGTCAAGGCAAGGTACCAATATATCAAAGATATCTGCCATATTTTGCCTCAGTGACCTTGACCTGACCTTACTGACCTTCAACCCATGACCTGAAACTTCAACAAATGCTAGAGATTTATGGAAGGTAAAATAAACACATCAAATATATTCAGAGGTATCAGTCAAGCAAGGAAAGTGTTATAATAAACAAAGTACATGAAAAAGATCCGAACAGATTGTAGGTCCAAAGAACTGGGAAGGATTCACTAAAATTATGTTTCCTGCAACTGATGTAATATAGCAATTTTAGAATCCTGGTGGCAATTACAGACCCATAATGCACATCTGTTCAGACTGACAAACCTATTTCCTGTTGGTTCTAGCATACTGAAATACCCTAAAATACCATAGATAATGGACTGTTCCAAATTCAAAGGTCAAGGACAAGTTCATTACACAAAATTAAATGAAGCAGTGTAAAGATTAAAACACTTTCTAAAATATAATTTATCAGATGCTTACAGTAAATCACCGTTTCAGATCAGTTGCAGATTTGACTTATAATAAAATTCATACAAAGAATTGCATGATCTTCAAAAGCAAAACTTATACAAGTGTGTTTTTCTTTTTTTTTGGATAAATTTTAGCTTGAAGAAAAAAATGTAAATCCTTATTCATCTTTACAAAAGTGTAGTGATTTCACATAAAGATCTAAGATCTAACAAATAGTGTTCCAATGACGTCAATGAAATGCTAATTCAATATATCAATTCATAAGGAGGTCATATAGGATAACTATAAGCAATATAACCGGTTATTTTAGGAACTATTTATCTCTTTACGCAGATAATAAAGCTAGTTTTATGTATTAATTGCTCGCTTTATACAGCCACATTTCAAACTGTAATAAAGCAATGCAGTCTGCCTCTGGTATAAGATAAAATCGTGAAATAAATGTTTGGTTCCAGTCTCATAACAACAGTATTGTATTAAAACACCCTACCATATGTTGAACACATAATTTATGACATAAATGTCATATCAAATTAGCCATGGTAATCATGTGTTTTTATAATATCACCATTCATTCATGAAAATCGGAAGTAAATTCTTTAAACTACATAACGGATTGTGTACTGGTATAATAATATCTTGTCCAGAATCCTTCAATTGACGTAAATCTGAAAACAATAATTATAAATCTATCTTTTTCTCTTATCTTATTGTTACTGGATGTTAAGAGATAAGATAGAAAGAAAAACATAATCACTTAAGAAAGCCTTAAATGACGAAATTGAAAAAAGTTTATGTTTGGTATGACCGAGCCTTGAGATTGATGGAAGAGTTAATTGCAAGCTACCATCCACGCCCCCTGAGGGACTGGTATACGTTTGTTTCTTTAATTCAAATAATGTTTCTGTCAGTCTCCTTGACGTCAAGACTGGTTACTTACAGGAAGTAGATTATAGACTGGTTCATAAAAATATGCACTTCACATTTCACTGCTGAGTTTAAATAAATTCACATGAAATTTAAAATTAAACTAAACTTCTTTTTTTCCCATTTACTATAAGCTTGTCATACTTGAAAATACATTATCTTTTGTGGGGAAGCTGTAGACCTTACACCTGCTGTTATTCCTCAATTCTATCCCAAAATAGAGTTGCTTTCTTACAGCAGCTCAAATTTTGATATTGACATCCCATTTAAAGCTGCATGCCTCCGAATGAGCCAAAATATTTTCAAGAATATTAAACTTGATAAAAATGTACTAAGATTTTAAGAAAAGTTAAAATATTTAAGATTCAAGATAATTTACATGCTATGTGCTTTTATGTGCTTTTAATAATGGCTCAATTTGCAGTTTTTATCACCATCATAATTATAATAATTTCAACTGCATTTGTAAGGGCTATTTTTGTATATTTTGACTCTTTTTCGTAATTTACATGGATTGCAATGTTACTTTCTATATTCACATCACAATATTTTACTTTTAGCCACATAATTATGAAAATCAGCAAAAATCTGGAGGCAATTGCTGCTTTAAGTTAAAACATTGGAATAGCTACGGTATTCCAAATTCATAGTAGGGCAAATCTGTTAAACATATTCATCAGGTAAAGAAATTTACATTTTGGATTTAAAAAAAAAAGAAAAAAGAAAAGAATATCAACCACACTAAGTCACCATCCTGATGAAATTAAGGTTTTTGCCCTACTGCAATATGGAATATCTGACAGTCATATTTCAAAAATACACTTAAGGTGCGTATAATTATAAGCTACGAACACAATAATAACTAAATCGGATACCAATGAAGAGATGGTGATGTGAGTCACTTAAATAAAGTATAAAGACAGGTTAGTCTGTAAGTGCATGCCATCTGCTTTAACTTTATGCTGTTGGTCACTATATATTATAATTTTAACATTTTGATAATTAGAAATTTAATCCAAAATCAATTTAGAATCATGAACAATAACTACATAATTTTGGCACAAATATAAGAAAAATATCTTTAAAGGAACTCCTGACTGAGGTCAAAAAAACATAAAATCATAAAATTTGAATTTTTTACATAGTTATCGGCTGGGGCACTTTAAACAACAAGAGCCTGGTTTGAGCCGGGTGATGCTCCCTGAATAGGTTTTGGATACAGGAAAGTACACCTCTTGTAGTTTCAGTTATGTCCCTGGAAAAAGTTCAAAGTGCAATAATTCCAAAATTAGGGAAGGCAAAGTTACTCTTCTTTGCACTGCACTTCTAATCAATGTGATCTATCAACCTACAAAGTTTCTTGTTGATATCTCTTATGGTTTCAGAGTTATGTCCCGGACAACTTAAAAAGTAAAAATAAACAAAGGGCAATCACTCCAGAATTAGGCAAGGCAGAGTTATGATTCTTGTGCACTGCGCATCTACTCATTGAGATATATCTACCTACAAAGTTTCATGTTGATATCTCTTATAGTTTTACGGCTATGTCCTGGACAAGATTTTTCTAAAAGGGGAGATAATTCAAAAATTAGGCTTAACAGAGTTATGGTTCTTTTGCACTGCACTTTTACTCAATGAGATATATCTACCTAAAATGTTTCATCTTGATATATCTTATAGTTTTAGAGTTATGTTCCAGACAAAGTTCAGTGTTAAAATTAACAAAGGGCAATAACTCAAAAATTAGGACAAAAAGAGTTATTGTTATGCTCCGGACAAGACAACTTGCAGACAGACAGACAAAGCGCCAACTATATGCTCCCCCGCATTTTGGGGAGCATAATGAATCATGCAATAGGCAATTAGGAAATATACTCAGAAATAATTTGAAAATTGTACTTTTGTGCTATTCTTAGTTTGATTTGAGTGAAAAGTGCTGCAATGCTTATCAATTTTGTGTCATTTTTCACAATTAAAATAATAATTCTGGAAAAAGGAGTGAGTGAATGATCTAAAATTTTGTACACGTCAAGTAATTGGTTTAGACCTACATCAAAATTTTAATGCAACATTAAACTTTAGAAATTATTTCTAGTCCACTCAAGTTAATAAACCTCAGTACTCCACTTTAGGATAATGCAACATTCCATATGTAATTTACAATATATGTGACAGACTTGTTCTATTTGTATTTGGAATGATCCATTTTGAGACCACGGTGATGTAGAGTACAGAACCAGTGAGCTGGCTCCTAGCTCTATATTGGTAGCATAGACATTACATTGTCACTTTTGACACATTATATTATATATGTTATCTTAATTTGCTGTTTTTTTTTAAACAAAATTGTACACAGCTTCAATTTTTAAAACAGTTCATTGTATATTTTCATGATATCAAGATTACAATTCCAAGTTGGTCAGCCAACAGTATAGAGCCTTGTCAGACTGCATGGATGTGATGACTGACCTGGGCAAAGACTTTCCAGCAGGGTACAGGTTAAATTTAACTCTGCATGTATTTCAGTCTAATATCAAGGTATATATGTTATAATGTATTTTCAAGACTTTCTCCGTCTGCTATGATAGAAATTTAATTCACTAGGATCAGTACAGCTTCAGGATGATTGATGATAGATATCTTGTATTTGGTTTACCAATTTGCTTTATATATGATGCCAGAGTTTTATGTTTGTTTATATGTTTGTTTGTAAGTGTGAGCATGTGTGTGGTTGGCAGGGCAGTGGGGGGGGGGTTAAGTTTGGAATGAGAGGGGGTGGTGGGGTGTTAGGGAAGGGTGGTTAAGTTGGGAATGAGGAATATTGAAAACACATATTTATTTGCATTTTAATTAATTAATTTTTTCTTTTACCTGTGACTTTTTTATGGTCTTTTTTGTGTTTTGTTCGAGTTTAATCATTCATCTCTTAAGTTTGTATACTGGACCTGATTTGAATCTTAAACTGCATAATAGTGTTGTGAATTGTTTTGATATTACTATAATGAAATTAGGTAACCACTAGGTTGGCCTAGCTTAGGAATGGTGAGTATTCTATATAAAGACCAGGGAAAACCATTCAGAACAATCTAGGAAAGGTTCAAGCCAACATAAGATATTGAAAGCAACTGTGAAGATAAAAGAGGAATACTTTAAAACTGTCACACTGCATTTAGAAGGCAATATCTCCATTTAACATATTGTCACCAGGGAGATGAAATGTCAAGAAGTCTAGAAGCATTAAAATCCCTCTTGCATTATTATAAGGAATGGAAAACTCTGCAGATTTACATTTAAATGTTCTTATATAATCTTACATTCAGACACAGATGTATCATTTATAGTATGTAGGTTATAAACTATATATCTTGAATTCTATCTAAATTTTTCAAAACTTTTTCAGCCAAAAGCTTTTTCAGAGCACAATGTACAGCTTTATACTGCTCTTTCATTAAGTACACACCAATACATGATACACCCATCCAGTTACAATATACTGACTAGAACTTAACGTAACTATAATCTCCAAGGGGAGCAATGGCCTAATGGTAACGGTGTCTATCTCTCAACACTGGGTTGTGGGTATGAGCATACTGAGGGCGCCACCATGTTTCCTTATATGCAGTTCTAGGAAGTTGAATTTAAAGTGGATCAAATAATACATTCATCAAAATAAAATAATTTTTAATCTATTACCCTTTTAACAGTTGGCATTATAAGCCCAAAGCCACTTTTTATAGTTCCATTTTTATAAAACTGACTTGACTTGACCAAGCAAGGAGAAAATACAGTACAACTCTCATAATAGGCAAATGTTCTACCACAAGAGCAGCCATTTTAAAATACATTTTTTATGATTTATATCATTAATGTCAACTTACCTATATCTTTGATAGGTGAATCGTTTCTTGGGGTACCCTAAAATGAGAAACAAAATGTATTGAGATAACTGACAGCAACTGTCAAGATATGTAATTAATTACATATTAATTGCTATAAACTGTTTAAATAATTAACAGGTGTTATTTTTTTTTTTAAATCAACATAATAATCAGCAATCTCTATCAATGAACACCAAAATAATCTGTTAATCTATATTCTATCTTAACTACATACCCCATTAACAAATTGTTCAAAGCAGATTTAATATCTTATTAACTCCCATCTATGAACACAACAATGACTCTTAGACAGGCAAGTTGTTTAAAGCTGCATGCCTCAAGATTCATGCTAATTTTCATGAAAATTTTGAAAATGTATTCCAAATTAAAATATTGCGAAGTGAACAATGACAGTTATAACACATTGCTAACAGCACTAACAATCCACGTAAATTACCGGAAAGATGTCAAAATATGCAAAATAGCCCTTACTGAATTAATAAAACAGTAGAAATATGGTGATAAATACTGCAAAATCATTCATTAATTGCATATAATATGTAAACTATTACTAGAATCTTGAATCTTTTTGCCATTTTCTTGAAATATTTTAGCTCATCTGGAGGCATGCAGCTTTAACTGTCTAGCCGGACCCGATTTCATTTGCTACTTGAATCCAATAAATTGATATTGAAATCCCTTTATTTAACAATGGACAATTCCAAAGTTTAAGCAGGAAAAGTCCATTTTACAAATTCAGAGAAGTTGATGCAAAAAAACTGAATAATAAACATAAAAAGAAATCTATTTCAACCTAAATATACCCTTAAGCCATCGATTACAATGTATAAATGCTGTTTAATGAAGGCATCTTACAAAAGGAAATATAAGAGATTCTGTCTTACATCTTTATCAGTGTAATCTTGATTTCTTACATTTCAAAAGCACATTTTCTCAAAGATCTTATATCATTAGAATGTTAAGATATCATTTCTTCTACAAAGTAAAACTAGATATTATAAATTATCTTTAGGATGATGAAATAGCACTAAATGCAACAACCCACTTCATCTAAGTGCACCTGTCAACCAGTGCAAATAAAAGTACACTCAGCATGTTACAAAAATACAACTACATTAAATTTGTAAACTAGCAAAATGAAAAAAAAGTCGAACACATTTTACAGGCCTGCTTTTCATAGACATTATTTACAGTGGATATAGGTGTACAGACCACTTTTTTCCACCTGCTTTACAGTTGATAATAAAGACCTACTTAACAGCTGATAATTAGGACCTGCTTTACAGCTGATAATTAAGACCTACTTTACAGTTGATAATTAAGACCTGCTTAACAGTTAATAATTAGGACCTGCTTTACAGTGGATAATTAGGACCCGCTTTACAGTTGATAATTAAGACCTGCTTTCCAGTTGATAATTTAGACCTGCTTTACAGTTGATAATTAAGACCTGTTTTACAGTTAATACTTAGGACCTGCTTATAGTTGATAATTAGGACCTGTTTTGCAGTTGATAAATAGAACCTGCTTTACAGCTGATAATAAGGACCTACTTTACAGTTGATAATTAAGACCTGCTTAACAGTTAATAATTAGGACCTGCTTTACAGTTGATAATAAGGACCTGCTTTTACAGTTGATAAAAAGGACCTATTTAACAGTTAATAATGAAGACCTGCTTTACAGTGGATAATTAGGACCTGCTTTAAAGTTGATAATAAGGACCTGCTTTACAGATGATAATTAAGACCTGCTTTACAGCTGATAATTAAGACCTACTTTACAGTTGATAATTAAGACCTGCTTAACAGTTAATAATTAGGACCTGCTTTACAGTGGATAATTAGGACCCACTTTACAGTTGATAATTAAGACCTGCTTTACAGTTGATAATTAGGACCTGCTTTGCAGTTGATAATTAGGACCTGCTTTACAGTTGATTATTAGAACCTGCTTTGCAGTTGATAATTAGACCTGCTTAACAGTGTATAATTGACTGCAACAGTTGAAATAGACCTGCTTACAGTGTAAAGACCTATTAACATAATAATAGTCTGCTTTCATATAATTAGGACTGTTTCAGTTGATAAAGAAATGTTTCCTTATAATTAACGATAATTAGAATGCTTTTCAGTGTAATAAGCCTCCTTAACATGGTAAGAATTGATTTACAGCGATAATAAGAACATCTTATGACCATTTACAGGATGTACCATGAAAGCCTCAGAACACATAAGACATAAGAATAATATAAGAAAAAATGTGTTGCTAGTAATAATTAAAGGGCTGGGAGATCCACAATATCCCGTTTTTTATGTTAAAAAGATCCAATTCTAATTTTTATTCTGTGCAGAGTGATTTCCAATATGCACTGATGTTTTATGTCATCCATAAAAGTACACCCATCCAAAAAAAATATAAAACTGAGGGATGGAGGGGTTCTCTTTAAACTCCTATGATAATGAGCCGTGTTGAAAATATAAATATTTATAAACTATAAGGAGAGGAAATAACCACTTACCATAAAACAACATTTAATTATTTAATTATACAACATTTACTTCAAGTGTTAAAGATTCATATATCATGCACTAGAAGCATAAATAACATTAAATCATAATGACTTTAATTATCATAATAATGATAAATAATGGGCTATGAATGCCAGCGAAAAATCTTCCTCGAGGAGGAGCAGTAAAATATAATCTCTTAAGTCTGATTTTATTTATGTTCAGTATATAGAGGATATTAAATGAGTGTAAGTTCAATACTGAATTTATTGCACGAGTTGAATAAAATTATATTATGCGAGCCTCTGGCGAGCATAATATTATTTTATTCAACGAGTGCAATAAATTCAGTAATGAACTTACACAAATTTAATATTCTATTTATCACATACCCAAAATAAAGACTGTTTAAAGTGAAATAAGTGTCATATTTCTTTGACGCGCCTTTAGTTTAACGCTAACATTTAGCGCGTCTTTACACTATGACGTCCAACAAAATATATGCACGGCCGTGCAATACCATATTTACGGAGTCGCAAAATCGGCACGGGTGTGTGATAAATTTCATTAACAAAGTTTGCTAAAAAATTTCCTTAAACAATTTTTTTTTCCAGTTTTTTACTGTGAAATGTTTAATTATTTGATACAGTAGTTTCAATATAATTTGTCTGCAATTTCTGTCTGCAATATTGTAGCATAATTGTAATATAATCCCTAATGCACTCTCCCTATATATCATAAAATTATCTAATAGCACTAATGGCACCTAGACTTCATTTTTATTAATTAATCAATTAATTTAATTATTTTTTGGAGTGGGGGTGGGGTAAAGTTGCATGAACAATATAAAAGGTCAATTGGCGACTTTCCAACTTTACTGGTGGAGGAAAACCTCCTCCGTTCATTATTTCAGAACCACCAACCTGTTTATTTAAATAACATCAATACTGTTAAAGTCATATAACAACTGTTTAGCTTAATTAACTGGTGAAGAAAGACCTATCAGATCCTATAGCATAAGGAGACACACTGGTAGAACCACCAACTTTCTCTTTAGCTAGTTTAATCATAGAAACAAATTCAGAGCCCCTGCAGCGACTCAAAACACAGTGAAAAGGGACATCACTGTACAGTTCATTTGAAGTAATGGAGTTATCTAAACAACCCAATAATTACAGATCCCTTAAACTGCAAACTCAACTGTCCCAAAAAGATGCTAAAATTGATATAATTACTTTCGCATAAATAACAATAAATATATTATATATATATATTATTATACTTTATGCATATATATATATATATATATATATATATATATATATATATACATGTACAAACCCTACAGAGTGCTCGATAGAGCTGTATGTATGGATATATTCAATCAACACATTGAAAAACACATTTTCCTTTACTAATAGTTTCATGCGCAAAACGCAATCTTCAGAAGTGTAAATGGTATTCTCATAAAGGGGCGTAACTATGAAGTGTATGGTTTTCTCATATATATATATATATATATATATATATATATATATATATATATATATATATATGTTGCACAGTAATTTGTATGTTTACAATACTCATGCTGTAAGTTTAATACAAAACACAACATTTTAAGGGTTTGTTACAAAATAATCATAATGTTAAAACAGTATTGCATTCAACTTTTGATACGCAACAGAAACAAGTATAAAAGGTATCTTTACTATAGACAAGGCATTCCTAAAACTGAATAAAATGTGCAATATGACGGCAGCACTTTTTATTAAAGATCACAGTGGCAGAATCTGACTTTTTCTCTGAAAATTAAGTATTGGACCACTGTGAATAACAAACTACAAAGTAAGAATTACATGTCCAGCAGATATACACTTAAAAATAATTTTTTAATCCAAGAAAAGATGAAATAATACAAGATTTCTTGAAAACAAGTTTGATTTAATAAACAGCGAGAAAACAGGCTGTAAAGAGAATTCTAGCTTTCAGTCTAGCGGCTAAAATTCAACTACAAAAACAAGAATTTCATGCTACATAAAATCAGAGTGATTTGCACCTAAACACATTAAATATATCTACCAATAGTACACAGGTTTTCTATATCCAAAACTTGTAACGATAGGAAACGCTGAAATCTTCTGATTAAGTCTTAGATACATATAACAGCTGTTATGTTAAATGAACAGTATTATTAAATAAATTTTCATATGAATTTCTGTGCAGTAAAATTTGGTGCTGTTTTGCCAATTTATTTTAGATTAAAAGAAATTTGGCAGGTAATCAAGTGAAACAAGAAATCATTGAATTTTTTTCAATGTACTTGTAGTAGCAATGGATGTTGTTTTTATGAAAAATCTATATAAAAACAAGAAGGCCATGATGGCCCTGAAATCGCTCACCTGTATATAGGCCCCTTGGCCAAGGCCAATTTTAAACCAGGGGCTTTAATTTGAACATACTTGGTAGACACCCATTAGAAGATGTTTCATGATAAATATCTAAGCTCTAGCTCTTTGTGGTTTTTATAAGAAGATTTTTAAGTTTTTACTATTTTACTATTTACAAAGGGAAAAACAATGACCCCCCCCCCCGGGAGAGGCCAATTTTGACCCCAGGGCTTTTATTTTAGCAAACTTGGTAGACACTCACTTGCTTAGTATATAAATTCTATCTCTTTGGGTTTTTATCAGAAGATTTTTTAAGTTTTTACTATACACATATAAGACAAATCAATGACCTCTGGGGTGGGGCTAATTTTAACCCAAGGGCTTTTATTTGAACAAACTTGGTAGGCACCCATTAGAAGATGTTTTATGCTAAAAATCTTAGCTCTAGCTCTTTGGGGTTTTTAAAAGAAGATTTTTTAAGTTTTTACTATATACATAAAGGTAAAATCAATGACCCTTAGGCCGAGGCCAATTTTTACCCCATGGCATTTATTTGAACAAATTTGGTAGAAACTGACTAGATGATGTTTCATGCCAAATATCTAAGCTCTAGCTCTTTCGGTTTTCTAAAAGAAGATATTTTAAATTCGTTATTTAAAGTTGACTACCAAAGGAACATTCCTGTGAAGTTTGGATGAAATTGGCTTAGCGGTTAATGAGGAGATGTCGTTTAAAGTAAAAGTTTACGGAGGATGCCGGATGAAAAGCGATCACTAAAGCTCACTATGTCACTTTGTGACAGGTGAGCTAAAAATAAAACCAATAGCTCATTTTCCCCTTATCAAGCCAATAGATGCTCCCTTGTAAAACCAATGGATACACCCCATACAAAAACAATGGGTGCTCCCATACAGGAGGCTGCTCCCATGTGCTCATCTAATTAGAACCAATCAAATCTCTCCTAATAAACCAACAGATGCTCCCCTTACCATTACAAATGAAGCCTTCCCTTATAAAATCAATTTGAGCTTTCTTAATTGCAGCTCTCCTAGTAAAAAAAAAACAAAGATGCTCTCTATTTAAGAACCAACTGTATGTCCCTATATAAAATCAATGTGTTTGCTTTATAATGAAAGCTCCTTGTATAAAACCAATGGATGCTTCTTAACAAAACCAATGAAAGCTCTCCTAATGAAATCAATTATGGATATTCAACTTTATGAACCAATGGAAGCATTCCTTACAAAACCAATAAAGTTCTTCTCATAAGCATTTAATTACGCAGAAGGAGTAACCTCACACTATTATAAAAGGGTGTGTTTCACCCTGTGTCACATGGTGATAAGGAAGTTCAATGGTTTTCAGAGGATAAAAATAGAAATTGTATGTGGTAAGCCTCATCCTGAACTTGGGCACTTGGAAACAAACAGACATAAGGGCATAACTCTTTGAAATAGAACAGAGGAAAACCAAGTAACATTGATAATAATAAAAAGTAATACAGTCTATTCTCAATGTGAGTTTAAGAAAGCAATATAGCCAAGAACAAAATCAAGTGCAATAACTTTTTTGTTAAACGACCATAACTACATTATGTGAGAGAAAAAATGTGAAGTAAATCACCTTTACCAGAACACAAACACATACAGCAAATATTTATTTACTTCACATCAACCCATCATCCTTTGCAAGTGCCAATAATTCAATTTGAAGAAAAGAATTCTGAGTTACAAACAATGTAAAGGGCCATAACTCAATGACAGTTTATTAAACTAGGCACACAGATATCATGAACTTTTTTACCTTACTTTATAATTTCAAGTAAAGCAATTTGAATAAATTCCATCATGAATTGACAGATAAATTTCTGAAGAAGGTTGAACAAATGCATTGCAGGGAAAGGTGCAACTGTAAACACTTACCCCTCACCATTTATTTAACAATTTTACAATACATACAGAACTAGAGATTGAAATTGTGCAAACTGTCAATGGCATTCCATATGGCTTTGATATAAAAAAAACTGTATCCTATCTGCTGTACATTTTAAAAGACATTTGTGGCATAGTGATTGAAAAAAAAAAGAGCATAAATTTAAACAAAAGGGCCATGATAGCCCTAAATTGCTCACCTGAGTCAGAATACATGTTTATTTGGGATATTTCAAAGAAGATTTTTTTTATTATTTTTTTACTATATAAGGAAAATCAATGATCCCCAGGCAGGGCCAATTTTCACCCCAAGGCTTTTTTCAATTGGTAGACACTCAGTAGAAGATGTTTCATGCCAAATATCTTAGCTCTAGCTCTTTGGGTTTCTCAAAAGAAGACTTTTTTTGTTTTTACTATATATGTATACATAAAAGGAAAATCAATGACTCCTCCAAGGCCGGGCTAATTTTGACCCCAGGGTTTTTATTTGATTAAACTTGGTAGACACTTAATATCTAAGCTCTAACTCTTTGGGTTTTTTAAAAGAAGATTTTTTAAAAAGTTTTTGATATATACATATAAGGAAAATCAATGACCCCCCCCCCCCCTCCGTGTGGGGCAAATTATGGCCCAAAGACGCAAAGAAGCGCCGCAATGCGACGAAAACCAGGTTTTCAACGACCAAGTTTTGATGTGACAGCAATCAATAGGTCAAAAAGCACTGAAGTTATTGAGTAGAAGCTGAAAATTCTATTGTAAGCAAATGACCTTGAACTTGCTCCCAGATATCTTAGTGGCAATCAAAAGCTGCAACTCAGCAAGTTTGGTGTCAAAAGGTCAAATCAAACTCAAGTTATAACATGAAAACTAAATACATTAACCTTGATCACAGACACCTGGGTAGCAATCCCAAGCTGCCTCTTGTCAAAGCTACCGATTCATCAAGTTTGGTGTCAATAGGCCAAAGCAAACTCAAGTTATTGAGCAGAAACTGAATTTCTATTTTTAGTAACAGTGACCTTGACCTTGACAACAGACACCTGGGTAGCAATCCCAAGCTGCCTCTTGATATAAGCTATCCATACACCAAGTTAGGTGTCAATAGGCCAAAGCAAACTCAAGTTCTTGAGCAGAAACTGAATTTCTATTTGTAGTAACAGTGACCTTGAACTTGATCACAGACCCCTGGATAGCAATCCCAAGCTGCCTCTTGATATGAGCTATCCATACACCAAGTTTGGTGTCAATAGGCCAAAGCAAACTTAAGGTTATTTAACAGAAACTGAATTTCTATATTTAGTAACAGTGACCTTGACCTTGATCACAGACACCAGGGTAGCAATCCCAAGCTGCCTCTTGATATAAGCTATCCATACACCAAGTTTGGTGTCAATAGGTCAAAGCAAACTCAAGTTATTGAGCGGAAACTGAATTTCTATTTTTAGTAACAGTGACCTAGACCTTAATCACAGACACCTGGGTAGCAATCCCAAGCTGCCTCTTGATATAAGCTATCCATACACCAAGTTTGGTGTCAATAGGTCAAAGCAAACTCAAGTTATTGAGCGGAAACTGAATTTCTATTTTTAGTAACAGTGACCTTGACCTTGATCACAGACACCTGGCTAGCAATCCCAAGCTGCCTCTTGATATAAGCTACCTACACACCAAGTTTGGTGTCAATAGGCCAAAGCAAACTAAAGTTATTGAGCGGAAACCAAAAGTTGACGCCCGCCCGCCCAGCCGCCCGCCTGCCGACTTCGGCATTACAATAACCCGGTTTTCGTTGAAAACCTGGTTAACAAACCTGGAAGATACTCACTAGAAGATGTTTCATGCTTCATCTCTAAGCTCTAGCTCTCTGGGTTTTATAAAAGAAGATTTTTTAAAAGTTTTTTCTTTCGCTTGCCATGGCAACCAGAGTTTAGCATGGAATAAATTTTTTTTGAATAAATTTTAAAGATGAGCACCAAAGGAACATTCCTGTGAAGTTTGGATGAAATTGGCTTTGTGGTTTATTAGGAGATGTCGTTTAAAGTTCACGGATGGATGACAGACAGATGACAGACAGACACACCGATAAAAAGTGATCACAAAAGCTCACCATATGTCACTCTGTGACAGGTGAGCTAAAAGTTAAGTCAAATTAACAGTGCATGCATCATTAAATAGATGAACAAAAACATCAGCACCAATTTATGATAACTAAGGAACACTGACAAATAAATTCAACTTTAATTTAAAATACTTAAAAATATTAACATAAGTTTTTTACAAAAAGAATCTCATTAAAAGGGAGAGTAACACTTTGAATGACAAGCATTGTTTTCAAATAATCTTTTATATTCTTCGTTGAAACATTAAAAGTCTACTCTGAAGGTAAAATGTTTACAATAGGGGAATAAAACAGACATAGCAGGAATTTTTAAACACCTTTTCTATTCCTACCTCAGTTCCTTTGATAAATGCCATTTAAAATACCATCTAAATACCAGTAACATTATGTTGATATAACAAATGTCATGAGTGCAAATAAAATTCTTACAGGAATTTCAATATCATTTCCGTTCATAAATCTATCACCACATAGTGAGGCCATTCCTTAGTAACCTTTTTGAAATCATTATATTTTTCTTTTCTTTTTAGCGAGAAAATCCTTATCTTCACAGAGCCAATCAAATATAATCATACATTTAGGGGTCTTTGACCTAGCCCATAAATGAGAAAAGACAACATAAAGATTTACATATCACCAAGATCAATTTATAGGCAGTATAAATAAAATATTATCATACAAGAATCTATACGCATATTAACTTCTCATAATTATATATATATACAGTACAACATAAAGGATAAGGTTACGTGTGAATGACCTTACTGAGCATGCTATGCAGATTACTACAACTAAGGGGAGAGAACTGTTACCAGTAGTAGTAAAGATTAGATTGTATTTCTTGACCAAAGGTCCTGAAATATCAAAGCAGAGCAAAATAAAAATAAAGTAAACATGCAAATCAATATTGAGATCTAAAGAATTTTCTATGAATCTAAACTAATATTATTGGGAATAAATTAACTGAAAAATAAATAACTGTGAAAGACAACTTCAAAATTTATGTTGAAAAATAAATCTAATAAATACTATTTGAATCATTTTGTCATTTAAAGATGTAAAAAAAATAATATCAATTCAGTTTTTTTTTCACAAGAAAAAAATCTCCAATTATTGAGAAAAAAAAAAAAAAAAAAAAAAAAAAAAAAAAAAATGGTGTCATCTTCAAGCAGAAAGATGTAAAAATGATATATTAAAATCATTAAAATCAAACAGAGACATAGATAACTCTATTTCTCTGATTCAAATAATTTAAAAGATGGCGCCATCTTCAAGTTTTAAAACCATTCAAATAAAGTATTAAATATATAAATTTTAGCGAACAGACATACAACTTTGTAAATCATAAAAATAACTTTCTTAAAAGCTGAAGTTAAAATATACTTCATCATTAACCCTTTGTAGAACATGATATTCAGTCAACCAGCACTTCTGTGCTACCTGACCAGATGCTACATGTATAATGTTGACTGTAATTTATTTTTAGAAAATTGACTTCTAATTTTCTTAACCTGCAACACTTTCCAAGCTGGACTTGTCAAACTTTCATTTTAGCACAGTCCATTATCAATTATGGGGATATCAAGGTGAACTTTTTAGTATAAAGCCTTACTAGTGACAATGACTAATCTATTTCAGTTCCAACAGGTTAAGGGTTAATTTAATGGACTGTTCCAAATTCAAAACAAAAGGCATGTCAATTATATAGATTTATCACACAAAAGGGTTAATGATAGAATAAAGTAATAACTTTAAAATAAGATGAATATCTACAAGATAATTCTAAAAAAGATTAATTCTATCAATGAATGATAGAGTAAGAGTTGGCAGATTTTGTGAGAATTTATTCTACTAGTACTAAAGTAACATTTAGAAAAGTCTTGGTTAATAAGCATAATTAGCACTGAATAATGAATATCTCTGAAACAGACTCAAATTTAACCCTTAGACCAACATACCAAATGGCTTTACCATCAAATACTCTTGCTAATTTTCGATTTACTAATTGTTGTAAAAATATGCATTAAATACCAAATAAAAATGATCTTTAACATAAGAAAATTTGAATGAAATACTCTTTGCAAACATTGATATATAAAGCATATGCATATGGGACGTGTCTGAATAAGGGTTAAAGTTATTAATTTAAAAGCAGGGGCAATAGGTTACTGCAACCACTTTGTTTAATTAAAAAAATATAAATACATGTATATACATGTACAGAAATCCAAGCTGTTGATTAAGTCATACAAGTTATATTAAATACTGTGTTAAGCCAGGTTAATATTTAGGTATATATATATAAACCATGATTACCCTTCGTATCCTTGACCCCTCGCCTTCGCTCCATGCTGACTTACGACCCTGGTTTACTGAGCGTGACACTGCCCCACTTCCAGGACCTCCGAAAATTTTATCCCCATTTAAAACATTGTTATGCTCCACTGAAATAAACATACAACAGTTTTCTGAAGTTAAAAAAAAACTAGATTAAAGAATAACAAATGCACTTTGTTTAAAATTCTCAGCTTCATCTTTCAACCACTCAATTTCTTTTAACACTCCACTATAATTAGGAATTTTCAAAGAATGCATTTTCTTTTGCTTTTTGTTACACTGACCTTTCTATTCAAAATAAAACTGCTTTTGCAAGGTGTTTTTTTTCTCTCCCTATCAATTAATATGATTGTTTGCATATATATTTTGGTTCTATACTTAAAGCCATTTTTAGATGATTAACTGTAGTTTTTTGACAAGACGGAACTGGAAATAATTTTTCGAGATTAATGGTCCATTTGATGTAGGGTTACACCAATAACTTGTGTGCAAATTTCAGATCATCTGCTCACTCCGTTTTCCCTGAATAATTATTTTAATTATTCAAATTTTATGTTTTTAGGTCTATGGACCTCAGTGGAGTTCTTATAACAAAACAAAGAAGTCCTATTATTAGCACAGCTTTACTGTGAGCAATATTACTGTTATACATACATTGTATCCCCTTGCTGGTTTTGTGCTTCCATTTGGATAATAGTGATTTTTTATTTTGTCCTTAAACAGCAATGCATGATGGTATGAGAATGAAAACAAGATGGCACAATGGAGAAAACTCAATCAATCCCGTTAAGACAATGTCACACAGAATATATTAAACTTTTGCTTATATCTCCTGCTATTCTCCACACACTTACAGGGGTAACGAGTGCATAGTTTTAATTTAACGGTATATAATTGGTATTTGGTTTAATATAAATAAGGCAATTTGCAATTTTAATAATTCAAAATAAAAACCAAACATCCTGTTCATTTGCAAACATTATATTATGTTTAACTTCCCATTTATTAAGGTTTTTTTTCCTTCTTATATCCTGTCTTATAACTGGATCAAGAACATTAATGACAAAAGCAAATAGATATTGAGATGATTTATTTTCAACTTTTAAAACATATTATTTGTAAGTATGTAATCTTATAAGCATAACTGCTTACAAGCCAGTAATTATGAAACAAAACAAAAAGTTAGAATTCAGTTTCTGAAGCAAAAAAAGGAAGACAATATCATAAACTTCTATCAAGGCTATTGAGGTAATTATCTACCTAAATTAGACTCCTGAATTCTTCCTTGCTTCAACAACACAACATATGCATTACAGCAAAAATGACAAAATTCATACTGAGAAAACTATTTCTGGCAAACTTAATTTCCCAGTAACAGTCATAAATTTAGATAACTTCCTAGTAATTCTACCATTGCCTGTATTTATCAATATTTTAAAGTCTAAAATTAGAATTTAGATTTTAAATGCCAGAAGTAATTTTTCTATAATTTAACTGAATATGCAGGGATTGAAATGAAATTTTGCAGAAATGTACAGGGAACAGCTTTCAATAATTATGCAAAATTTAATTCAAATTAAAAAGGAACAAAACAAAAAGCCACTTGACGAAATTTGTTTGCATGCAAAATTTTAAGTTTAAATCTAAAACTTTTAACTACAGTAATTTTGTAAGATGCTGATGAACAATTACATACAGGCTAACCTGCATATTTATGCAGTTTAACTTCACTTTAGTACAAATGTATGTTGGGCTGTTCATTTTTGGAATTTTTACATAAAATGAATTCACTTAAAAATGGATGATGTGAAATTTACAGACTACTGGTAGACCACCAAACCCGGACGGCCCCGAAAATGCTTAATTTAGTATTTTCTTTGTCCAGTGGTTGTCAGTCACTTTTTATCAACAATAAATGCATGTTTCTTCTAAAATTAAGTAATTAAATTTATTTCAACCTCCGTAAATGGTAATATATTAATGTCTATTTCAAGAATGTTGACGTTGAAATATGGGAGTCAAGAAAACAATGCCTGACCTCATATACCAGCTATAATCATTTGCTTAGTAAACAATAGAATATCCAAAACTTCAGCATTTGTTGCTGAAATATTGTGTATCATGTTAAAAATCAAAAACCAAAACACCCAAGCTTTTATCTGAATTAAATCACATCATGTACATATCTGTCCGGACACATGGTACTGTAGTGTGGACAATTCAGGTAATTTTGATACCCTCCTTGTCGAGCCTCAGATATAGGTGTCAATACAATCAGAAATAAACAAACTAGTTTGTTAATTAGGAGAAGAACCTAGCTGAACTGTGTCAAATTTTTTGATCTCTAGGTTTAAAATTATGAAATCTGTACGGAAAAATGTTCAAAAAGTGTCCGGTTGATGGTCCCCGACCAGTAGGCATGAAATGCAAAATTGGTTTAAACATATTTATTTAAGCACAATTGCGAAAAAAGTTCTTTCAACTTATATTAAGAACTTTCGAGCCTGCTTCCTGGAACCAACCAGTACTGGTGTCATATGGAGAAACATGGTTGTGACCCGATTAGAGCTCGAAACCCACAATCCCTGGGTTGAGCGGCAGACACCTAAACCACTAGGCAACAAAATTAACTAAATATCAATGAATATCAAATTTACCTTCAAACTGTGAATTAGGAGAGTTCCTTTTCTTTGTACTACTGGCAGTGCCCGCTCTATTGAAATGCTTAAAGAAATATGGTGCTGGTACAAGAGGCTGTCTTTGATTATGTATTGAAGTGGCGGGAACGGTCTTTGGTCTGGTATGTTCTGAATGCAAGTCAAAATCTGCTAAAATCTCAGCCTTATTTGGATTTCTGTAGCTCCTGTGAAAATAAAACAATGCAGTTGTTGACAATAATATATAAAATTTATAAGCAATTGTGTAAATTGTATTTAACTAACACAATTGTTGTTGGTTTACAGTTATCAGATCTGTTAATCAATGTCACCAACAGAATCAAGAGGCCAAATTTGTTTTCTTCCTTGGCCTCATTAATGGTCTTTTCATCAAAGTTTGTCTGCGTTTGAAAATTATCTATAACATTCTAGAAACTTTAAAAAAGAAACATTGCCTTTTTTATAAGCACATGACTGTTATCCCAAATATATGGTGCTAAGAGGTACAGGTACATGTTTGATATTTAATTGCGGACATGTTTTAGATAGAACCTATGACCTTCTGCAAGCTTGAAGGCAAGTTTCTCCAATATCCTTGGTGGAATACAACCCTACAGCAGTGAAGAGACTACTGACTTTTTAATCAAGTTCTTTATTTATCATTAAGCCAAAAAAGTCTCTTCACCTTTGATAAGTTAATAAGAACATCACCATCCACACATGTAAAGTCAAGAATAGTTGTTTTATCTTACATTTTTCTCCCTATGAAACTGTGTATCAAATATGCCAATTCTTGGCCTTTAAAGTAAGGGTTCTGTTGTGTAACTAAATAACCTACCTGACTGTGAAGCCAGTGCTGTAATTTCCGGGTGTGAATGTTCCGGGTGTATAACTGCTGGGTCTTGTTACTGGCTTTCTTAATGGCAATAAACTGTGCAAAGACTCTACATTACCCTGTAATGATACAAAATATAATATGCTTACAATCAAATGAGAGTGGGTAATACATTTTACCCAGAGTCAAAGATTATGATTGCAAAATCATTTGCAAATAATAAATGTGTCATTTGGAACAAACTATCTTCTTCTATAAGAAACGAATCTAAGTTGTATAATTTTAAATTGTCAGTAAAAAAAAAATTCTTAATATTTATGTATCTCTTTGTAAAATATTTTTTTTTTAAATTCTATATATATGTAAACTATTAACTTCCTTAATTGTGGACAATGATATTCTTTACCATGCATCTAGGTCAATACAATAAAAACTTATGTACCACAAAGGAAATCAAGAGATTTAGTTCTCTTTTTTGTGTTGTAATTGTTAATGTGGTTTCATTTCTACTACATGTTTTGTGTTTTTGTTTTATCATGTATAAGAAATGTTGTACCATGTTATTGCATGATACTGAAATAAATCTATCTTACTTGTGGTACAAGAACACTTGCAAATGAAGGCAAAACAGGGAAAACCAGCCTATAATATGTTTTCCTTTTGAATAAGGACAAATGTGTAAAATTTACTTATTTTCTTATTAAACTAATTCACAGACTTTAACCTAGTCTAGTAAAGGGAAGGTACTAACTTGGCTCAATTGCCTAGCTTTCCACTCCCTCAACCCCCCTCCCCCCCCCCCCCAGCAAAAAAAAACAGAATAATGGTTTATAATCACAAAACTTTTAAGAGCTGACAAAATAAATTCCTTTATATCACTGATTATAGATATTATGGACAATAACCAATGAACTAAATAAGGAATAAGGTTGACCTTCATTATTGAAAAAGAGGAAGAAAGTCCGCAAAATTTTTGAATAAAAAGATCTATAGGACTTGTGCCAATCATGTTCATAATCACAGAAAAGAAGTGCATGAAGTTTCAATCCATTCCCTTGAGAAATTATGGAGATACCAGCTTACTCCCAAAAACTTAACCGAGAATTTCTAAGACGAAAAAGGGGTATAAATATGCAAACAAGAGGGCCATGATGGCCCTGAAGTCGCTCACCTGTATAAAGGCCCCCCGAGCGGGGCCAGTTTAAACCCCAGGGCTTTTATTTGAACAAACTTGGTAGACACCCATTAGAAGATGTTTCATGCTAAACATCTAAGGTCTAGCTGGTCAAGTTTTATCTTTAAACATATAGTTAAAAACAATGACACACCTGGGGCAGGGCCAGTTTTGACCAGAGGGCTTTTATTTGAACAATCTTTGTAGACACTTACTAGAAAATGTTTCATGCTTAATATCTAAACTCTAGCTATTCGGGTTTTTTCAAAGAAGATTTTTTAAGTTTTTGCTATACACATATAAGGAAAATCAATGTCACCAGGGCTGGGCCAATTTTGACCCCAGGGCTTTTATTTGAACAAACTTTGTAGACACTCACTAGAAGATGCTTCATGCTTAATATCTAAACTCTAGCTATTTGAGTTTTTTCAAAGAAGATTTTTTAAGTTTTTGTTAAACACATATAAGGAAAATGAATGACCCCCGGAGCGGGGCCAATTTCGACCCCGGGGCTTTTATTACAACAAACTTGGTAGACACTCACTAGAAGATGTTTCAAGCTTAGTATCTAAACTCTAGCTATTTGTTTTTTTCAAAGAAGATTTTTTTAAGTTTTTGTTATACACATATAAGAAAAATCAATGACCCCCGAGGCAGGGCCAATTTTGACCCCAGGGCTCTTATTTGAACAAACTTGGTAGACATCCATTAGAACATGTTTCATGCTAAATATCTTAGCTCTAAGTCTTTGGGTTCTTTACAAGAAGATTTTTAAGTTTTTGCTATACACATATAAGGAAAATCAATGACCCCGGGGCGGGGCCAATTTTGACCCCAGGGCTCTTATTTGAACAAACTTGGTAGACATCCATTAGAACATGTTTCATGCTAAATATCTTAGCTCTAGCTTTTTGGGTTCCTTAAAAGAAGATTTTTTAAGTTTTTACTATATGCATATAGGGAAAATCAATGACTCCCTGGGGCAGGGCCAATTTTGACCCCAGGGCTTTTATTTGAACAAACTTGGTAGACACCCATTAGAGGATGTTTCATGCTAAATATCTTAGCTATAGGTCTTTGGGTTCTTTAAAAGAAGATTTTTTAAGTTTTTACTATATGCATATAGGGAAAATCAATGACCCCCTGGGGCGGGCCAATTTTGACCCCAGGGCTTTTATTTGAACAAACTTGGTAAACACCCATTAGAGGATGTTTCATGCTAAATATCTTAGCTCTAGGTCTTTGGGTTCTTTAAAAGAAGATTTTTTAAGTTTTTACTATATGCATATAGGGAAAATCAATGACCCCCTGGGGCGGGGCCAATTTTGACCCCAGGGCTTTTATTTGAACAAACTTGGTAGACACCCATTAGAGGATGTTTCATGCTAAATATCTTAGCTATAGGTCTTTGGGTTCTTTAAAAGAAGATTTTTTAAGTTTTTACTATATGCATATAGGGAAAATCAATGACCCCCGGGGCGGGGCCAATTTTGACCCCAGGGCTTTTATTTGAACAAACTTGGTAGACACCCATTAGAGGATGTTTCATGCTAAATATCTTAGCTCTAGGTCTTTGGGTTCTTTACAAGAAGATTTTTTAAGTTTTTACTATATGCATATAGGGAAAATCAATAACCCCCTGGGGCGGGGCCAATTTTGACCGCAGGGCTTTTACTTTAACAAACTTGGTATACACCCATTAGAGGATGTTTCATGCTAAATATCTTAGCTCTAGGTTTTTTGGTTCTTTACAAGAAGATTTTTAAGTTTTTGCTATACACATATAAGGAAAATCAATGACCCCCGGGGCGGGGCCAATTTTGACCCCAGGGCTCTTATTTGAACAAACTTGGTAGACATCCATTAGAACATGTTTCATGCTAAATATCTTAGCTCTAGCTCTTTGGGTTCTTTAAAAGAAGATTTTTTAAGTTTTTACTATATGCATATGGGAAAATCAATGACGCCCTGGGGTGGGGCCAATTTTGACCCCAGGGCTTTTATTTGAACAAACTTGGTAGACACCCATTAGAGGATGTTTCATGCTAAATATCTTAGCTCTAGGTCTTTGGGTTCTTTAAAAGAAGATTTTTTAAGTTTTTACTATATGCATATAGGGAAAATCAATAACCCCCTGGGGCGGGGCCAATTTTGACTGCAGGGCTTTTATTTGAACAAACTTGGTAGACACCCATTAGAGGATGTTTCATGCTAAATATCTTAGCTATAGGTCTTTGGGTTCTTTAAAAGAAGATTTTTTAAGTTTTTACTATATGCATATGGGAAAATCAATGACGCCCTGGGGTGGGGCCAATTTTGACCCCAGGGCTTTTATTTGAACAAACTTGGTAGACACCCATTAGAGGATGTTTCATGCTAAATATCTTAGCTATAGGTCTTTGGGTTCTTTAAAAGAAAATTTTTTAAGGTTTTACTATATGCATATAGGGAAAATCAATGACCCCCTGAGGCGGGGCCAATTTTGACCCCAGGGCTTTTATTTGAACAAACTTTCATGCAAAATATCTAAGCTCTAGCTCTTTGGATTTTTTAGAAGAAGATATTTTAAGTTTTTTCTTTTGGTTGCCATGGCAACCAGAGTTCTGCATGGAATTAAATTCTTTGAACAACTTTCAAAGGTGACCACCAAAGGAACATTCATGTGAAGTTTGGATGAAATTGGCTTAGTGGTTTATGAGGAGATGTCATTTAAAGTAAAAGTTTACGGACTACGGACAGACGATGGACGGCCGGACGCCGGACGAAAAACGATCACAAAAGCTCACCCTGTCACTTTGTGACAGATGAGCTAAAAAGCAAATCAGAGTTATGGGACTTAATCACAAAGAAGAAGTGCATGAAGTTTCAAAATATTTCTTTCAGAAGTTATGAAGATACCAGCTTACACAAAAAAAATTAACCACAGGGATGCTGATGAAGACAAAAGGGTAACACCGCATTTGCTTGAGTAATCTGCGAATAGTCAAGCTAATAACAAGAGGGCCATGATGGCCCTGAGGTCGCTCACCTGTATATAGGCCCCCCCCACACCTCCGGGCTAATTTTTACACAAGGGCTTTTATTTGTTTATTTGAACAGACTTGGTAGACACCCATAAGAAGATGTTTCATGCTAAACATCTAAGTCCTAGCTCATTGGGTTTTTTAAAAGAAGATTTTTAAAGTTTTTATAGTTAAAAACAATGACACCCCTGGGGCAGGGCCAGTTTTGACCCCTGGGCTTTTATTTGAACAAACTTTGTAGATATTTACTTAAAGATGTTTCATGCTTAATATCTAAACTCTAGCTATTTGGGTTTTTTCAAAGAAGATTTTTAAGTTTTTGCTATACACATATAAGGAAAATCAATGACCCCCCCCCCCCCCGGGCGGAGCCAGTTTTAACCCAGGGCTTTTATTTGAACATACTTGGTAGACACCCATTAGAACATGTTTCATGCTAAATATGTTAGCTCTAGCTCTTTGAGTTCTTTAAAAGAAGATTTTTTAAGTTTTTACTATATGCATATAGGGAAAATCAATGACCCCCTGGGGCGGGGCCAATTTTGACCCCAGGGCTTTTATTTGAATAAACTTGGTAGACACTCATTAGAAGATGTTTCATGCTAAATATCTTAGCTCTAGCTCTTTGGGTTCTTTAAAAGAAGAAATTTTAAGTTTTTACTATATGCATATAGGGAAAATCTATGACCCCCTGGGGCGGGGTCAATTTTGACCCCAGGGCTTTTATTTGAACAAACTTGGTAGACATGCACTAGAAGATGTTTTATGCCAAATATCTAAGCTCTAGCTCTTATGGTTCTTTAAAAGAAGAAATTTTAAGTTTTTACTATATGCATATAGGGAAAATCGATGACCCCCCGGGCGGGGCCAATTTTGACCACAGGGCTTTAATTTGAACAAACTTGGTAGACACTCACTAGAAGATGTTTCATGCTTAATATCTTAGCTCTAGCTCTTTGGGTTCTTTAAAAGAAGATTTTTAAGTTTTTACTATATGCATATAGGGAAAATCAATGACCCCCTGGGGCGGGGCCAATTTTGACCCCAGGGCTTTAATTTGAACAAACTTGGTAGACACTCACTAGAAGATGTTTCATGCTTAATATCTTAGCTCTAGCTCTTACGGTTCTTTAAAAGAAGATTTTTAAGTTTTTACTATATGCATATAGGGAAAATCAATGACCCCCCGGGGCGGGGCCAATTTTGACCCCAGGGCTTTTATTTGAACAAACTTGGTAGACACTCACTAGAAGATGTTTCATGCTAAATATCTTAGCTCTAGCTCTTTGGGTTCTTTAAAAGAAGAATTTTTAAGTTTTTACTATATGCATATAGGGAAAATCAATGACCCCCTGGGGCGGGGCCAATTTTGACCCCAGGGCTTTTATTTGAACAAACTTGGTAGACACTCACTAGAAGATGTTTCATGCCAAATATCTAAGCTCTAGCTCTTAGGGTTGTTTAAAAGAAGATATTTAAAGATTTTTCTTTCGGTTGCCATGGCAACCAGAGTTCTGCATGGAATTAAATTCTTTGAACAATTTTTAAAGGTGACCACCAAAGGAACATTCCTGTGAAGTTTGGATGAAATTGGCTCAGTGGTTTATGAGGAGATGTCATTTAAAGCAAAAGTTTACGGACGGACGGACGACGGACGGACGACGGACGGACGGACGCCGGACGAAAAGCGATCACAAAAGCTCACCCTGTCACTTTGTGACAGGTGAGCTAAAAATGCATAACAATCTTCAATGATTTTTTACAATTCTTCAAAAAAATTCTGTTATATGTACCTTACAAACTTTTTTGAAACATTCTTCTATCCCGCCAAGATCATTGCGTTCATTGGCCATTCTCTGTACCTCCTCCACGAGAGCGTCAGACAGCGGCATGTTCGAAATATCCCAGCCGAAATGGTCCGCAAAACTCATCACTCCTGTTAAATTCTCCGATCTTGTCACACCATTATTTATTATACCAGTATAATTCCTAGGATTTCGTCTGTTTAAAAAAAGAAGTATTATCGTACACAAAATATCTCATATCAGTTTAAAAAAGCAATATTTTATCATTATTCAGTAGAAATTATATTTTAGCTGTCATCTGTTAAAGAAAAAGAAAAAACTTCATTCATACAAGATAACTTTGTAACAAAAAAGCATCTGTAATCAGTTGTTATTTAATAATTATAAACTAATGTTCCCGAGAAAGAACTGTATTGTAACATTTCTGGGATGATAAGCCTATAAAAAAGATATAGATAATGATAACTAGGAAACCTAAATTATCTTTCATACATTACTTCTGCTGTTTCCAGTGTAATACAACTGCATAATGCCACTATCTTCAATCTTTTTTATGCATTTCTGTACAGGCTTCCAATAGGTTATAATTTGACTTTTGCAAAAGTGAGTGCAGAAAAAAATGTATTTTCCTTTTATCAAAGCAAAATAATACAGATAATATTCCATGTATGTACTCTAGGCTTAATGAGGGTCCATCGATCCACCCTTTCAGGCACTGAGAGTAACAGACCCCAAGTAATATATCACTGTCAAAAATATTGAATTCATATAAAATCATTCTCTTTTACATACTTGATGACATCATCAAAATGTTTAGGATCGGCCGACTTTGCTGGGCCCCATTTCCTATGTTTTAACTGTTTTGGATGTGAACATCTAGGTGTAGAACTCTCCTCTCCATATATATCTGTTGATACAGGTTGATGTTTCTGAAACAAGAGAATCACAAGCATTTATAAATTGCTTATCTGTTAGAAATTTTAAGTTAAAAATTCTATGTTAAAAAGGGGCATAGCTTTATATTATAATAATATTGCTCACAGAATTATGCCCCCTGTCTAACCTTGTCATGATCGTCAAGTATTTATGTTGAAAACTTTTGAAATGTTTGAATAATGGGCTTATTAAAGTTTCTGCACAAGACTTTATAATGCCTCAGTGATCATTGTACAGTCATGTAGCTTGATTTTTTCTTCCAAACAGACATACTAATAAAAAATAGTCAATAAAAATACAAAATTAATGTAGTCATAGAGTAATAATTTTGTTTTAGTTTTTTTGGTCTGGTTTCCAGTTACACTATCACTGTAAAGGTCGTGTGTCAACATTCCAGCTTTACTAAGATGAAGATGAACCACTTCAAGTATTATTTCTTGCGTAAGCTGGCTGTTGGGAAGAACAACTAACCTTCTGTAAGCTAGCTGGATAATTCCTGTCAAAAAAAATCCCTTAGCAGCCTTTAAACATACAGAAGTGAGAGGCAGGCAACCCAAATCAATGGCCTTAACCTCTTGAAAATCCTGAGTATATTTTGTCCTATCTCCCTTATAACATTGACACTAATGCATCGGGTCAAAGGTTATGTGGAGATATCTCTATATACAGAAAGATTCATATGTCATATTTTACAACAATCAAATTTATAGTCCTGCTTGAGTAAGACCTTAAAACTAACCAACCCATCAAAATAATAAATGAGCATTTTTACAAAGTTGTTTAACTTACCTTCAATAGTTTCCCCCTAAATCCTTTGGTTTCTTCTTTTATTCTAAGCAGTTCCACCATTTTCTGTAAAACAATGTCAAAAAGATTATAATGACATTAATTAAGTCTTGTTTTATTTTATTTAAGCAATAAATTTAGTCACAAAATTCTCCATTCCTTTGCCCTATTTTTCTCTCGTTTTTTTTTTTTTTTTTTTTTTTTTCCCTCTTCTTTTTACACTCTACTTTTGTACATTATGTGCTTACAGAACAAATCTAATGCTAACCAGTCTAGAGGCAATAACCACCATGTTAAAGCCAGGCCAGCCAATTAGACAAGCCTCTATGTACTGTGAAGGGATCAATTTCACTTTTTAAAGTCAAATTTCTTACAAGCTGCAACGGAGAGTGCAAAGCTCAAGCAGAAATACTTTAATACATGTAACTATATGTATAATTATCAAGAATTACAAACAAGAGACCAGGCTAATCTCAGTCCTCAATAGTAAAAGCGACTAATAATGTACAAGTGTTAATGAAGGGAGATTCCATTTAAAATACATGACATAACTGTAAGTCTTCGATAGTGACTACCAAACATGATCACAACACATGTATGAAGCTTAAAGTAAAAAACTTCCAGTAATTCTGATTATACAAAAAACTCTCCAGGAATATAACAACTCCCAAATGACAATGGGCCTTGGACTGAGACCTCTAACTATGATCTTAAAGAACAAGCAAATATTTTCAATTATTGATAAGTAAAAGTTATGCAAGAAATTTCACCCAAAACTTTAACTATAGAGTTACCCACACACTAACACTGATGTCTGGGTGAGTATTATAGTCTCACTTTTCTTCCAATTGTTCAGTTAACAAGAGCTGTCGGTAGGACAGCATGCTCGACTATTCTTAGTGCTTGATAGTAAAAAAAATGCCTGATACAGTTACCTCCTCCTGTTTACAGGTTGGGGTCATGATGGTGAACAAGTGTGCAAAGTTTCAAAGCCATATGTCAATGGACTTTGAAAATATTTGAACTATTACAAAAACTTTAACATAAATTCTAAGTCGAAAAAGGGGCATAATTCTGTCAAAATGCTTGATAGAGTTACCTCCTCCTGTTAACAGGTTGGGGTCATGATGTTGAACAAGTGTGCAAAGTTTCAAAGCCATATGTCAATGGACTTTGAAAATATTTGAACTATTACAAAAACTTTAACGTAAATTCTAAGTTGAAAAAGGGGCATAATTCTGTCAAAATGCTTAATAGAGTTACCTCCTCCTGTCTACAGGTTGGGGTCATGATGGTGAACAAGTGTGCAAAGTTTCAAAGCCATATGTCTATGGACTTTGAAAATATTTGAACTATTACAAAAACTTTAACGTAAATTCTAAGTCGAAAAAGGGGCATAATTCTGTCAAAATGCTTGATAGAGTTACCTCCTCCTGTCTACAGGTTGGGGTCATGATGGTGAACAAGTGTGCAAAGTTTCAAAAGCCATATGTCAATGGACTTTGAAAATATTTGAACTATTACAAAAACTTTAACGTAAATTCTAAGTCGAAAAAGGGGCATAATTCTGTCAAAATGCTTGATAGAGTTACCTCCTCCTGTCTACAGGTTGGGGTCATGATGGTGAACAAGTGTGCAAAGTTTCAAAGCCATATGTCAATGGACTTTGAAAATATTTGAACTATTACAAAAACTTTAACATAAGTGGTTACGCCGACGCCGACGCTCGGGTGACTGCAATAGCTCTACTTATTCTTATCGAATAGTCGAGCTAAAAAGGAGAAGCAAATATCAGTTATTTGGAATTCACTAAGGTGCCTTACAATGTACATACTAGAACAGGAGTAGGAGCAACACTATACTCAGTGAGTGCAATTAGAAAAGCAAATCTTTGAGAAAATAAAGGGGCAAAATTATGTCAAACTTTACGACAGCATTATTTTTAGACAGTTATAAACAGGAATTCAACATTTAAAAGCAATACTCAAAATTAATGAGTTTAAAGGTGCAAAAAACTAAAAAACCACGGTGTGACAGACTTGGACCTTGTTGCAAAGTCCTTCATATAAATGAAAAAAAAAGTCAAGCTAATCAATGGACAAACTGAAATTTCTTTATAGCATGGTAATAAAATAATTCTTTATAAAAGAAATTCCAAGTCTGTAAAAATCAATAGAATTTTTGCTTTAAAATTGATTTTTAAGAATTTTTTGTTTAAAAACTTAACAATGCTAATATTGTACAATATTTAAAGCACACACTAATATGATTAATTTATTATTGACACTTATCCAATTAGTGTACAGCTGTAAATATTACATTAATCATGGTTGTTATAGGGGTATTTAAGTATGGAAGAATTAATATTGATTTTATCAACAATAGATGATCAGTTTTAACAAATGTTTCGAGTACATTGAAGCAAGAAGTACTGAATTATTCATGAAAATGAAAACAAAAAGAATAGTTACAAGATGACTGTTCTTAATATGAATAGCTAATGTTTTATAAGAAATATGAATGCCAGATATTAGTCATGCCAATTGTGGACATGAAAGGCATTATTTTCTGTAAGTCCAGTATTTTAAAGAAATTATGGGGTAACATCATAGAATATAATGTGACCTTGAAGCTGTACACTTCTTAATGTGTGCACAAATTGCACAGTGGATAAACCAGTCTATACAAAGAAAATTTGTTTGTTTCAAGTGAATATTGTTTGTCTCTTGCTAATTCTTTTTTATATTTTCACTTTTGAAAATAACAAACTGTTTTTTCTAAGACAGATAAAGTCTGTATTGCTTATATGCAAACAGATATATCTTTATAAATGAGGGTAGAAAGATTGGACACTTGCCATTGAGAGCATGGATATTGACCATAGAGGGTATGTATGTACATTATCCATGGAGGATGTGGACATCGGCCATGGAGGGCATGGACATTGGCCATGGAGAGAATTATGGACATTGGCCATGCAGAACATGGACAACATCCATAGTTAGGTATCCCAAAACAGCTTAGACTAATATCCATGTCAATTTTGTTGATGATTAATGTTTTGATACTCCATGGACAAAAGACCTTGCCAAAATGAATGTTAAACATGGACTATCTGCAGCTGGCTACAGTGTGTCCATGTTTTTGGAAGTAAAATACAACCAGTCTACTTCCTAATTTTGCAAGTAAAGTACCAATCTCCTACACATTGATCTCCCCTTACCAGTACAGAGATCATTTTTAAAGTTCATTAAGTCAGCATGTGCTACTTTTCAGAGCACGTCTGGTAAGGCTGAACAAGCATGCATGCATGGTTGCCTGGCTCTACAATGGCTACAAATAATTTGATTGTAAAAATATTAAATAAACATACATATCTTCTGTCCTCCGCTGGGGTTCGTATTTTCTGTGACACTCCAGTACGTGCACGAGTAATCTTTGTTTCTCTGTTGGCTGGTGGGTTCACATTCCCCTCCTAAATATAAAATATTCAAACATCATTATAAAGGGGAATATTACTTAATTTTCAAGTGTGACGGGAAGAGGTGGGAATCTACTATAAATTGACTGCTCTCACAGGGCTGGGCATTTACTCTGAGTTTGAGTTTTGTTTTGGGTTTTTACGTCACATCGACACAGTATAGGTCATATCGCGACGCTCCAGCTTTACTGGTGGAGGAAGACCTCAGGTGACCTTCCGTGCATTATTTCAGGCACGAACGGGCACCTGAGTAGAACCACCGACGTTCCGTAAGCTAGCTGGATAGCTTCCTCACATGAAAGAATCCAAAGTCCCTGTTGGGATTTGAACCCACAGCGGTGAGGGGCAAGTGGTTTGAAGTCAATGACCTTAACCACTCGGCCATGGACGCCCCACTCAGAGTTTGAGTATTCAAAAGTAAAAGTTAACACTATTGTTACATTTGACTGGTACATAATGTAAACAGTATATAGGCAATAGTAACTGGTACACTGGAATTTCCGAATGAGCTTTTCATTTTCTCAATTATAATAAAATCTTTGTATAAATTATCAATTTTCAAATTAATACTTATATTTAGTCCAACAATAAACAATATTAAAATATACAAACCAGTCCAAGATATATTCCAGTCATGTTTCGTGGCTGGTTTCTACTGGGAACACTTGCTGAGTAATACGGCATATTTCTGGTAACTGGAAGGGCCGATGTTGGATGCAAATTCCTCATCATCACAATATTATTGTCCGTATACATCTTTATCGAGTCTTCGTACAATCAGCTCTTTGAATATTTAATTATTTTCACAGCCAAGTAGAGCTAGGTCTTTATCCCTACTTAATTCATTCAATTTTTTTACCCCTGTTTTTGTCTCAGGTATATTAAATCTCAAATACACTTAGGAATCTCTGGATTACCAAACATGCTTAATGCATTTAACGGCCCAAACTTTAATCAATAAAACTGTCATACATTCTCTTTCACCGATTTTTTTTTTGTTCAAATCTGGTTAATTGATTTCCCATAACTCAAGATCAATAAATCCAAACTGACGACACATTTATTTAAGTACGCAGTCTCTTTTCTGTTGCAATTAATTAAATTCCTTCACAAAAGTTCTTGATGACAGCTTGACCCTGGCAACTGAAATGAATGAAAGAATGCAGTAATTAAAAATTGTTCCACCATGAAGCAATAATAACAATATTAAACCCAGACCTAATCTAGTTTCAATTATTTTCCTTCAAAAGAAAAATATATTAAACAAAATCAGGGGTATAAAAAAAACCTTTACATACCAGGCTTAAATATATGCATTTTGTTTCCAAATATAAACTCTATTAACTTAAAAGGCCATTTACAATAAAGCTTTATCGTGTTAATTTCTCTCTTCCATAATAAAGAAAATAACATTTTCATTTAAACGTAAAAGTGTATTCAACTTTTTCATTTTGTTTAGTTTCTTTTGGCTAAAATACTTTTGAAATTCTAATTGCCACTTAATAACTAATATATAATACCCTACAAAGGGCTTAAAGTAAGCGCTGGTTCATTTTTTCTCCCAATAACAAGGAATTAAATCTGAATAAATAATTCACGGCTATTATTTTGGTAGTATTAACAATTGTAATGACAAAGTAATTTTTAGCTTATTGACTTTATTCACTTACTTGGCACATGATCGAGCAAATTTACAACAATTACTGTGGGTATATCATGCAACTGTGTACTGCAATATACACCTTAAATATCAAAAATTGTATCAAATAAATTATGTCACTAGGTCATTAAAAACATGAACCATGCTGTTGAACCATAGTTTTGTTGTTTTTTTCTCAAGAAAAGTATTATTTTGATTTTTCATAACATACGTGAGTATTATTTTGATTTTCAATAACATATATGAGAAAATAAATGGTAACATCTTATTCTTGCTTTCAGCTGAGACTAAAATTTAAAAAAAACTATATACAGATTCAGGCTCTTTCATAAAGATACCAGTAAATTACTAATGGGTTGAAAAAAAAACATTTTTGTCTCTATTCCATTATATGACTTTCAATAGCATTCAAAAAATTTGTATGAACAGATCAAAAGACATCTTAGTGTTTTTACTTGTTATTTTACAAGTAAAAAGTCAATATTTATTCAATAGACATAACAATTAAAGACAATTTACATTTTTTTTATAACTTCTTCAATGACATATCAGTATTGTAAATATCTATCAAAGAATAAAAAGAAACTTTGAATGGACATATTTATCATAATGGATATATCATTAGATGAAAGAATTTTTTTTGTATGGAAAAAAAAGACCCATGATTCATCATAGTATCAGAGTTTCAGATTTTACAGGTACACCCCTTTCTTCAATACAGACTAACCTGTACTAATTATACCATCTCCAAAACAAAGATGATATCAAAAAACCTATCACTCAAGACAACCATATTGTTTACATTTTGTTGTAATTGGTTATAACAGGTGCACTATAACTGTTGTGAGGGACCACCTGTCAGTTAAAGGGACTCCACTGAGGTTTTTTGACATGATGAGACTGGATATAATTTTTCCATATTAATGTACAATTTAATGTAGGTCGAGACCAATAACTTGTGTGCAAAATTTCTGATCATTTGCTCACTCTGTTCTTCCACAATAAATATCCTTTACATGAAAATTGTTCCAAAATTGACGTGTTGCAAATCTGGCTAACAATACCACCAAACTACGCTTGAGTATTAGTTTTAATTATCTTTACCATATTTTTCAATCTTATTAGCCCCAGCCGATTTATGATTAAGAAATTCAAATTTCAAGTTTTTAGGCTTTTGGACCTCTGTGGAGTTCCTTTAAAATCATTTTTCACATTCTAAAGACTACTTTTAAAAGCGAGATTAACTGTATAATTTTATAAGCTAAACATTTTTCAAATCATACCCGTAGCTATGAAGGCCTACTTAGATAACTTGATTTAATGCTGGACTTAAATGCAGGCCTTTTTCCTATATTGTATTTCTATTAGGTTTATAAATACATTATAAAAATTTTAAGTAAACATGCACATAGATTAAACTCTGCATTTATTTTGCCTATCTAATGACAGTAGGGATATTGACATGTCCATGAAATTACCAGAACACCAGTCTGTACATCTGAATACAGTCTGACCGGACGCAGAAAACCTTTGCCACCAGGAGACTGCACATCACTGCATCATCCGACATTCACCATTCTATAACCCAGGTTTGCACCTGTCCAACCCGGCCAAAAACCCTTAAAATTTGTCTCGACAAGTCCATTGAAAAATCTATCAGGTCCAGGGTTAATTTAAGCATTTTGATAACAAAGTCCATCATAATGAATATTTTGAAGAGTAAGTAAGATTAACAGCAAGTCTATTCTATAATTTTAGCTTGGCAAAAGTTGGTAAAATTTAAAATAGCCACAGGTTGATTTCATTAAAAGTATTTACTGACTTAATTAAGCAACCAGTGCAGACCATGAATGGATGATCTTGGTCTGCACTGGTTTACATTGGTAGATTCATAATGCCACTGGCCGGCTTAAGGCTCAGTAGACCAAACTGAACAGGTGCATTTTTTATGATGATTCTTGGCATAATTCCATAACTTATAATTATCTAAGTGATAAACATTAATACTTAAATGCATGATTTTACATTATCTCCAGTTGACCCATTTGTATGTATAATTTATAATCGTAAATGAACATATTCGAAAAGACTAGCACTTCTCTGTTATATAATTCAACACCTTTTGTCAATAAACACTTAGTTCATTAAATTGTTTTCCTGCATGTCATTTTTCAATAAAAACAATACAATCAATTCCAGTATACAAAAACAAATAAATGTGTTAAACATGTAAACACATAGATTAGTTACAGCTATTTAAATACTTACAATGACATTTCACTTTAAATATTTTTATTCAAATCCATTGACAAGCACTTTAGAAAAACCAAACAAACCACTAGAAAACTGGTAGTGCAAATAAACGATATTCTGCAATATCATATGATGGCAACGTTTTAATAGGTTTTTGGTCATTTTATAAAATAGAAAGAAACAGAATTCCTAAAGAACATCCAAAAAAAGCAAAATTTAAAAATGTTGCAGGCTTGTTTTGATTGGGTCTGTTCATGGGTGGTACTGGAAAGTGCAAGATACCCTTCATGCCCCCTAGGCTTAAAGGCACATTATGCCTCAGAAACAAATAAATTTTAATTTACTTCTTTAGAAAGGGCAAAAATGAATTTTATAAAATTAAGATAATGGTTCTGGAGAATGTCAGATGCTTGTTACCAACTTACCATAAGAAAGTAACAATAAATGTGAAATAATTTGTCATAAATGTAGCAAAAATTAGACAAAGCAGTATTTTTGACTTCCATTCACTATATTAACTATGCTTATTGCCAAAAAGCAACGGACGAAAAAGATGTTTAAGGCAATTGGCCTGAATGAGATAATTTTTTTATTCTTTAAAAGTGCACCAAAGTTAAAAAAAACTTTGAGAAATAAAAGCATTTGTGAGGCATAATGGCTCTTTGAGCAGAATACACATTTAACATGAAACAGAAAATTTGGAATTTGGAAACATTTGCAGATGTGTTCATATAGTGGTACATAATTATGCTTTATTCAGAAAAATGTTTAAAAGTTTTAATTTAAAGGAAACCTGCCAGTCAGACAATGCTTTAAGTTCTTGATAGTAATATTATCTAGAAATATAGATAATGTAGATTTTTGCAAAAGAAAATACCCCAAAATCCATGGATAAGAGATATGCATGGGTCTTTGATCATTTAAGCGCTAGACATACAAGTACAGGGTGTATTATCCAAAAACATGCAGGCAGGAGCCAACAAGTAAATTGGCTCCAAAATTATAAAATTGCCCCAAACTTATGAAAAGTATGACTATAATGGAATCTCCAGTCTAAATTTAGTAAATGGGAAAGTACACATTTGGTTTTCCATCTACAGCTTCTGCAAACTGCTTCTAATTATCTCAAAACACATAGCAAAACAGTGCTTGACGTGCATCAGTATCAAATTCTTCTTGTAATATCTAGTTCCAAATTTACAGGTTTTTGATTTAATTGGCACGTTCCTTTCTAAGGATTAACAGTTACTGTTCTATCAAGAACTTATAATACTTCATGTTTATAATACATAATTTATTAAAGCACAACCATTTTGACATTTACTGCCCAATAAAAGATGATCATCACAGATGTGACCACATACATGTATAAGGCACCTGGGACATAATTTAACAGGACAAGTCATAAGCACCTGTTTGTGGAGCAATATCGTCATCAGCGGTATGTATTTCTTTTCCCACCCTCCTATATCCTAACTCCCCCTCTAACAACACACACATACAAAAATCAAACAGAAATAACATGAAATTATAAAATAAATGTTGTATTTAGATCAAATAGAATCTAATATAGAAATAATATACATTGTCGTATTGCTTATGAGGTTCAAAAGCAAAGAATGTGATTGAATGGCTAAAAATCGGCGAATAAAAACTAGGTAAAATTTACGATTAACAAGCATAAACAAACATTTGGATCGAATTTAATTGAGAACGACGCAGACCGTATCCAATGTAAACGTTTTTAGAATCCACTTGATTTCATCTTCAGAACGAAAAATTTACAATAATTTGGTATATTATGATACAAAAGATAAATTAAGGCAAATAAACAATATATTATCTCATATCAAAAGCTGTTATAAACAAAACAAAACCTGATAAAAACTCAGTTCGCTTGCCATTCGCAGTTGCTCCCATTAAACACGCACCTGCTAAATCTCGAGTGATTTGAGTAACCAATCAAAGGTCAAATTTAAGTTGACACGTGGCGGGAAAATTTGACAGCTCTACGTGTCTCATGAATCCTGTGTATGTTTTGTTCAAATACCAACTTGAAACTTATTAAGTTGGGTATTAAATTATTGTAATATTCAGGAAAAAGTTTGGCTGATTTAGAATAGTTGTGCAAATCAGGTACGTATATTAATATACGTACCTGTGCAAATAGATCTAGGTGCTTTGGCTTTTTTTTTGCTGGTTGGATTGAAAAAAAAACAACAACAAAAAACATGTATTGTGAAAGTTTTGAGATTGTTTACACATATACATTGGACTGAAAATACGTGTGAAAATCAATTTATATCTCCTCAAAACGAATATGGAATGGATTGTCATAATACTTTGGCTTAACAATCTTTGGGACAAGACATAAAAGCAGATTTAATTGACCTTTAACTTACTTTGACCTTCACAATAAAGTGAATTTTGCTACCATTGGCCATATATTTGCTATTTATTTATGGTTTTGATTAAAAAGAGCACTTATAACAAAACCAATATGTTAAGTATTTCAAATTATGAAATATTATCTTGACCTTTAGTTGACCTTGACCATCAATGTCAAACCATTGAAATTTGCTTAAATTATCATAACTTTGTTATTTCTTTATAGATTTGATTTAAACTTGAACAAAAGAACAGATATGATAAAATTGACCAGGTTGAACTATTCTGATATGACCTTGATCTTAAATTGACTTTGACAGTCAAGGTCAGATAATTGAAATTTGTTTAAAATATCATTTTTTTTTTATTTACAGATTTGATTTATGCATGGAAAAAAGAACACATTTGACTAAACCCACATATTGAATTATTCTAATATAACATTGACCTCTATTTGACCTTAACTGTCAAATTATTGAAATTTGCTAAAATTGTCATTCCTGGGTTATTTATTTATAGGTTAGATTCATTCTTGCATGAAACAACACTTATAGCAAATAGACATGATGATTAATTCAAATTTGACCTTGACTCTTAAATGGCATTGACCATCAAGGTCAAATATTGAATTTGATTTACATTTTGCTGAATAATATGTTTTTCTAGTATTATATTTTACTACAGTATTCTTCCTCTGATGTGTTTGACCTAAGGAAAAGTCAAGCAGGTATATGTCCCCAATGACTGTAAGCATGCCACCAATGCTCCTGTCTATAAGAAAAGCCCAAAATGTTAACCCAGTAATTACAGGCCTATCTCATTAACATGTATTGTCTCAAAGCTTATGAAGCATATAATGGTATGCAATATCAGGTTTTTCTATGACAAGCATAATATCCTCAGCCCTTTTCAACATAGTTTCAGATAAAAACAATGGCTGTAAAACCAAGCTCATCAGTTTCTTTTAGGAAATCCATGACAATTTAAAGCAAGGCCAACAGATCTTCAGCAAAACATTTGATAAAGATGACCATCACAAACTCCTCCTTAAACTTCATAGAGTAGATGTTAACTCTGAGCTCATCTTATGGACCAGGCCATTCTTATATGGTCAGTCCAGACATCAAAATTAGGACATTAGGCCATCCTTAAAAAAATGTTTGTTTGCAGTAACCCGACCGACTCACAAAATTTGCCCCTACTCAAAAATTTTTTTCATGGTCTGGATAAAAAAATTTTTTTTTTGAATCAGAAAATTATGCCTTGTGCTTTGTTTTCGTTCTTTTAAAGGTTAATAGAAGAAATAAAATGTAGGTCTTATTAAATTAGAATTCAGTTATCAATTTATTTATTGTTACCAGATTATCAAAGCATATATTGTCCAGCATTTTGAAACTCCGTGTTTATTTGTGCAGTTCAATAAAAAAAAAAAATCGACCTACCTACCCACCTTGAAAATTCTGGGTTGGGTTACTGCAAACAAACATTTTTTTAAGGATGGCCTTATCTACCTGTTTTTCCTGGCATCCCTCAAGACATGCACCATTGGTACCATTTAATGAAGGTCTGAACCTGAATAACTTGTGTCCAAATTTTCAGATCATTCCTCATCCTGTTTATACACCTTTATTGCTTGCATTTTAAACATATTTATTTAAGCTTGATTGCATAATAAGTTCTTGCAACATATATTTAATCACTTTTGAGTTTGCTTTCTGGAACCAACCAGTCAAATGCAGAAATATGGTTGTGACCCAATAGGCCTTGAACCCATGATCACTGGGTTGAGAGGCAGACACCTTATATCCACCACTTGCCCTTAACAGACAAGAAATGTCAAAGGCGAAACACTGTTATTAGATAAATCCATGTACAAAAGATATTTGTTAGATTTGAATGAGTAAGAAATATATGCTAGATAAACAAACTGTTATGCTAAATAAACAAACTGTTTGCAAAGTCAATATATAATTTTTATGTTTTGTGTAATTGATTATCAGAATAGTGAAAAAAGAATCTGTTTAAAAGAAAAAATTGAAAATGTTGCAGGCTCGGTTTGATTGAGCCTGTTCATGTTCGGTATTGGAAAGTTCAAGTTACCATTCATGCCCTTATCACCGGTTTAAGAAGAATTCAACATTAAAATGTCTGCAGAAGCATTCATATGGTGGTCATCATTGAAACCTTTAATGTGACATGCTCATTCCATTCCATGAAAAATGGTGTATGGTTCGCAAGTAAAAAACAAGAAATGTCAAACAACACATATGCTCCCCTTTCTAGCCCTGTAAAGTTTGGATGAAATTGCACTAGTAGTTTTTGAGAAGTAGTCAGGACATTAGCTTTTGTGTATCTGGCAACACACAAAAAAAAAACACCTTTTTTATTAAAGGGCCATAACTCTGCCAAAAATCACTCAACTGGAAAACACGTGCAATATGCGCAAGAACTTGAGCTACAGATCAGTCCTGTAAAGTTTCATTGAAATTGCAAAAGTGGTATAAGAGCAGTAGTCTGTACAAACTTTAAAAATAACAAGAAATATTGAAGACATATATATGCCCTTCCAGCCCTTGACTCATATTATTGGTAATTTTGTTATAGAAACTTGCCATAAATGGGTTAATGGAAGTCTTCAGTTATGGAAAAAATAAAAATAATGATCTACTAGTTATTACCAATCAATATGTGAAATATAAAGACCTTGACCTTTGAAATAGTGAACCCATTATGAATATTCAATGTGTGAAATTTGAAGACTTTGTTATAAAAAGTTTTCAAGGTAATGAGTGGAAACCATTCCTACATCTAAGGCCCCTGTGACCTTGACCTTTGAACTAATGATCCCAAAATCAATAGGGGTCATCTACTAAGAGATTAATACACGGCAGAGAAGGGCTGGAAGGTGATAATCGGCCCGCAAAATGAATAATGGCCCATTCTCACATTTAAGGCACATGTGACCTTGACCTTTGACCTAGTTAACCCAAAATCAATAGGGGTCATTTACTAGTTATGACAAATCACTACATGAAATATGAAGACTTTGTGATAAAGTTTTCAAGATAATTAGCGAAAAACCATTCTGACATTTAAAGCCACTGTGATCTTGACCTTTGAATTGGTGAACTTAGAATTATTAGGGTTCATCAACTAGTTCTGATCAATTACTATGTGAATTATGAAGACTGTGATAAATAGCTTTTCAAGATGAGCAGAAACCATACCAACATTCAAGGCCCCTGCAACCTTGACCTTTGACCTGGTCACCCCAAAATCAATAGGGGTCATCTGCTAGTTATGAGCAATCAATATGTAAAATATGAAGACTTTGTGATAAATAGTTTTCAAGACAATAAGCCAACACTTTCTGACATTAAAGGCTCCTGTGACCTTGACCTTTGAAATAGTGACCCAAAAATCAATAGGGGTCTTCTTCTAGTTATTATCAATCACTATGTGAATTACGAAGACTTTGTGATAAATGGTTTTCAAGATAATGAGCGGAAAACATTCTGACATCTAAGGCTCCTCTGATCTTGACATTTGAATTAGTGACCCCAAAATTAATGGGAGTCATGTACTAGTTATGACCTATCACTATATGAAATATGAAGACTTTGTGATAAAAAGCTTTTAAGATAATGAGCGGAAATCACACTACCATTCAAAGCCCATGTAGAATGGTAGAAACCATTCTAACATTGAAGGCCCCTGTGACCTAGTGACCCCAAAATCAATAGGGGTCATCTTCGAGTTATGACCAATCAGTAAGCGAAATATGAAGACTTTGTGATAATTATTTTCCAAGATAATGAGCAGAAACCATTCTGACATTTAAGGTCTCTGTGACCTTGACCTAATGACCCCAACATCAATAGTTATGACCAATCAGTATGTAAAATATGAAGACTCTGTGAAGATAATCAGCTGAAACTATGTGATCTACCGACGGACCGACCAACCAACATTAGCAAAACAAAATACCCCCTCTTCTTCGAAGTGGAGCATGAAAATGTGGGTGCCCTAAACAAGAAAACAATGGGCCAAACTATTTAAAATGGAATTTCGAAAGGGAATCAGAGGTTATGAAGCCTGCTTATCACAGACCAAGGCATCAAAAGACAAATTTAAAGTCACATTAAAGCATATTTATTATTTATCTAATTTTTTTCCATGCATAACCCCTAAAAAACAATAAATAAAAAAACGCAACTATGAAACAAATTTTTTTTATTTTATGTGTATGTCTTCATAAATATAAATATTCATCACAATTAAGAAAGTTCAAAACTTTCCTCACATCCGTCTTTAAGTATAAAATCTGTACCTCTTTAAAACAAAAAGTGAGATACATGTATTTATAATATGGTAGTTTCATGATTAACCAAGTTCAACAAAATGCTGCTTCATTACATCAAGAATATGAATTATAGCCTACAAAAAGGGAGACAATTAAAACAACCACTGACTTTTCCTAACACTAATCAAATCAAAAGTATAGAACAATCTAATCAGTTCACATTAACATTTCTTTAAAATTCATTGCTTTTATAGCAGAAATAATAAATTATAATAATATTGTGTCACAGCATTTAGGATCTCATTTTCAAGTCAGCAGTGGTTAAAACATCAGTTGGAAGAATACATGTTTTCAGACTGATTTATGGCAAAATAAACAACTATGAATATTAGCTCAACAGCTTCTGTTATTTTGTAAACTTGAGGACTATTGCATGTTTATTGAGTCTGCACAAATTCATCAAATACACATAATTATATTGTCTTCTTAGTGCAGTTATGGGTTAACTCCTTATTTTATATACTGCACTTAGGTGATGATATGAGTTTTGATCAATTACACTTGAACATCTTAAACACAAAATAAAATCTTTTTCAATACACTTTTAATGATGCATCAAGATATTTAAATATCTACATAATTATAATTCTCAAATAGTTTATTTTTCAATTTTCACTTGTCAATGAACATAAAAATGCTAGAGTTTTAAGCCTTCTGTTTAGGTTTGAATCTGTGAGCAGCCTGAGGCTTAATCTTCTTTGAGAGGATTGGTTGGTCTTTGATCTGACTCTCACGCTCCTTCTCCTGGTTTGAATGCAAGCGCTGGTTGATACAGTACTCTGATTCCTGGCCGCATTCTGTAAGACGGAGGTCCATGGTTGTGATAGTGGAATTCTCCTCCATACCTTCCTGTAACTGTTTACCACCATCCTAAAATGTCAAAGGTCAAATGTATTATTTACATTTCATTTATTAATTATATTTCATTTTAGAGAAAAATTGTTATTATTATTGTTATTATTATTATTGAATCAGTATATACCTCTCAAAGTAAACAGATCAAATAAGGAGGATTTCATTTACAAGAAATGTGATTAGCAATAAAATGATGCCTCTTTTTAACTTAAAAAATAACTTATGACTTTTTAAACATTCAAATTAAAAGCATATTTTTTTCCTGTTTGCAATCTTTATTACTTTTAGTTTTGACACTTTACTTTAAGCCACTATATAATCATGTATAATGGTATATACAGAAATAATATTGAAGAGGAGCTGTTCTGTTAAATATTTCAGAAACATGATATATATGGTAATAAATTATGGAAAGGTGACATATCCCGTATATCTTTTTCCAACAATACATTATTTACTTAATATAGTATCTAAAAAAAAATTTTGTCCTCAGATTAAAATCATAACCATACACCTTGTCTCGATAGTTCTTAGAAAAAATAAAATCAAAAGCAAAGCAAAATACAGTCAATACAGTGCAAAATTTACAACCCTGCCTTACATGGAAGAGCATATATATATTGGTAAATATCAAATCTAATGAAAATGTAACTTACAGGACCAAGTCTGTTACATGACAGATCTATAGACTTTAATGTCATGTTTTGTATTACCACTTGTGATAAAATAGCTGCCGTTGGTTCTGCTAGCTCGTTACTGCCAAGATTGATCTCCCTGTAACAGAATTTTAAAATCATATTAAAGAAATAATTTTCCAGGGATTTTTGCAAGAGTATTAAATGCTTATGATTCAGATGGTTATGGATTTTATTACAAGATTTTATTTCAATATGAATGAAATGAAATTGCTAAAAACATAATGCATTACATTTTGCCGAGTCATGTCATAATTGATCTAATAACCTGATATTGCTTAAGTCAAAGTATTATTTATTTTGTGAGATACTGTATATCAAGTTTTTTTCTTTCTTTTTTAGGAAGAAATAAAGGATTGTCTACAACAGAACATTAGTGGTTCTACTCAGGTGCTCATTTGTGCCTGAAATAATGCACAGAATGGCATCTGATGTCTTCCACCACCAGTAATGCTGGAATGTCTCCAACTGACCTATTTTGTGTTGGTGCATTATGTAAAACCCGACCAAGAAAAGAAAAAGAAATAAATACAAATTTAACTTAGTCTTGATAATCATATTTCTGACATTTTAGCCAGTTTAACACTGATATTAACTATGGTAATATGGTGACATTCCAGCCTACATATGGAACATTCCAGCTTACATAACTGGTTTCCAATATTTATGCACAGATTATTTGATATTGTGCTTAATGTTGTTCAGATGATTTCAATATTATGTAATCAAGTAAGTCTACAGTCTCCATGATTATATGATCACTTGTCTTAAGTCCAAATATTGTAAAATCATATAATATTTTGCATTAAATACATTCAAAATCATATGAATATATTTTCTAAATCTAGCAATTATCACCTTAAATACTGGAACTGAAGTGATTAGACTTTGCCGCCAGCATAAAGCCAGGCTAGCCTGTACATCCATGCAGTCTGACCAGGTTCTACACTGCTGACTGACAAACTAAATTTTCATCTCAATATCCCAAAATTGAACATTTACAAAAATAGATGCTGGGCAAGTGCATTCAAGAAATTTATCAGGTTATGGTTATATAAATAATCACCTTAGTGCAGTTTTGGGTTAACTCAAATTAAATTTCGATTTAATTTAACCCGTTACTGTACTAAGGTGATGAAATATATATATATTTAATTTAGCTATTATTTTACCTCAGTGTAGAGTTCTTCAGTAAAGCTCTTCCAATTGCCTGACCACCTTCATCACCCAGCCTGTTTAATCTAAGATTCAAATGAAGCAGTGTTGTGTTCTTGGTGAGAGCATGAGCAATTGCCTGGGCCCCTGTCGACCTCACCTGGTTGTCACACAAATTCAATTTCACCAGCTGGCTGTGATTATTGAGGAACTTGCCTACTGCACGAGCTCCCCTGTCTCCTATACAGTTGTGTGACAAGTCGAGCTCTGTGAGGCCTGGGTGATCAAGGATATGACTGATTAACACTCTTACTTTATCATCATCTACCTTACTTCTATGGAGTCTAAACACTTTGAGATGTTTGCATGCTGCAACACATTGGGCTAACTGTAAACAATCTCTGGCAGTGAACTGAAAAAGAGTCCATTCAAAGTTCATACCACAGTCTTTTACACCATACGTAAGATGTAATTCTTCTAGATTTGGGAGTTGTTTCAGAACTGGACCAAAGTTGAAATGATCACATTCAGGTTCATCACCAGCATCACTGCCAGCATCTGAGGCATCATCAAAATCTGGTCCTTTAGGGGCTTCCCTTACTGGAGGAAGCAATTGTCTAATGTCTATTTTCTTTATGTAATTAGCAGATAATGGTAAGGTCTCATTCAAACGTGTCTGGTCTGTTGTTTCAGGTACAAATTGTTCAATTATTTCCTGTAGATTTCTCTCAAAGTACATTTGTTTCCAGCTACCACCAAATGCACTTACATCACATATTTCCCAGCGTGCCTTGCAACAGCGTTTCCAGTATCCCTCGTCCTCCACCAAGTTAGCTGTTATCTTAAGTGGAATGTCGGTGGATATTTTCTCTAGCACTTTGGTTTTATGTTTTGCAAGGAGACTGTTCAAAATCGAGGAATTATCTGAAACAAAAAATAATTACAAGTTTACAGCAAGTTTGATCAACTAATGTTTTAATACACATGATGAGAATTGTTTTTACTCAACTTGATACAGGGAAAGAAAATAATATCATAATCTGCAAATTTATACCATGTACAGTCTGCTAGTACTTTAACTATTTGACAAATAAATGTTGGTATCTTAACTCTTAAGTCAGCAAATGAATTTAACTTGAAGTATACCTCATTATTAATTTCAGAATATTTGTCAAAAAAAACAAAACTTACTTTCAAAATCTTCTATGATATTTTTTAGCGTTATTTCCACTAGCAATGGAACTGTGGCCAATGACCATTCTGGATCTTCAGCAATGATGCGGCGCATGTTTCTCCAATCAGCTGCTGGATTATCCTTAGCAGAACCAGTGGGTGATGGTGGACCACTTTTCTTATCACCCCCTGCACTCTTTCCACTCTTTTTTGACTGAGCAGACCCTACTCTTGAATTTGGCTTGGAGCCAGTTTGACTCTTTGGTCCACTCTTCTGACTTTTGGCATCATCTGCTGAACCCTCATCCCCTTCCCTAGGTGTATCATCTGATATTGTTGGTGGCTCAGCCATCTAAAATATTCAAACTTTGTTATCATTTGATATTTTTCACAATCTTATTCCTCACTCTACCTTCCTCTTCTTGAGAGAATTGAAGCCATTTTATGGCTAAATGGTTCTCCTTTAACTTCAATATATAGATCTAGATTAAGTCTCAAGTAATGTCTTTAATTGAGAACTACATGTAGCCGGTCAAGATGTGTTTTTTTTTAAAAAAAGCAACGTTCTTTTTAATTGCCAATGGTTGATACATGTATCTTACAGAAATTTTTTCCTTAAAGTAGTGTGCTTACACTTGGCTTTCAAGTTTGCTATATATGACTATGTGTACATTTATCATGTACCATTTTAGTCATATCTTTTTTTCTAGTCGTACTATGAAGACAGAGACTTAAATTACAGAGGAATGAGTTCCTCAAATAGAAAATTTTCCTTCCAGACCCACAATCCCTTTCATAAGATGTATTGACCAGAGGCCGAAGGCCAAGGGCAACAGTTCCGGATGTCATCCTTGTCACTGAGGGACAACAGTTTACTGTTCCACAAACGCCCATGAAATAACTGTTTTATTACCTAATACTTTGCAATCAAAGTACAATATATATTGTAACAACATACAAATAACATTTTTACAACTGTTTTCATTGTACTACAGATGAAACACTATCGTACATTCAGCTTGTCGGGTTCGATAACTAAATAGTGGTGGGCGGCTTTAAACGGAAATACCCGATGACGTCGACAGTGTTGTAACAGTTAAAAATGTTGACTGGTCAACAGCTCATTTTATCATTGCTCATGCACAGGATTTCAGTGGTTCAGTTAAAAAGTTGGAAATAAGGAATTAGTATTTATAGAAGGCATTTGTTTATACAGGGACGTCAAAGGCAAGGTCCGCTGCTTTGGCTTGCCCGTCTATAGACTACACGTGTATATTTAAAAGAAAATCAAACAAAAAACAATTAAAAATATATAGCATTCTATACCTATTAATGAAATGTTCAGTGTCAGTACTAGTGGGGCACTGCCATTTTCAATGTAACTCAATGATAACAGGCGGGGTATTCGGATAACGGAACAAATCTCAACTTTTTGGATTAATAATAATCGTCAAGTGTTCCGAGTGAAAACGGAAGCGGGTACATGTAATACCGAATGACACCTTTAAAACAGAAAAATGAAAGGATTTTGTTTACCTACTTCTCCGTTCATAGGCTTTGCCTTATTTTATATTAAATGCTAATATTACTGAAATTCATTATACTGTTCAATGACAATTATCCTGCATCAACATCACAGTCAGAACAGTAATCAGTATTATCAAGTCTGCAAAAAACATTCATAAACCTTTAGGCCTAATTGCTTGTAAAAATTGCATTCAAAAGTGAAAACGAAACGATATTCCACATTCAGATGTGCAGTCTGATTGGGATCTGAACCTTAAACCTTCAAAACACTGAAAATAACTTTAATAAAAATAATCTTAATTTGAACTTGAAGCCACATTCAATTTGTTTTATTTCACGTTAACAGTTAACAATGCTGTTTAAAATTAATCAAAAGAACTTAACATTTATCAATGTTGTATGCAGGAGTTTGAGGCAGTTATTCATACAATTGAAAAATGACATTAAAAAAAGCAAATAAGAAATATCCACCTTTCACCAGTCCTGTATGTAAACGTTGCTATGGATAACCGGAAACGGAAATGCAGGTTTTAAATATGGCTGCGCCCATGTCTTGTATTGCACATTAAACGACTTTAGTCTTCTAACTTTGTTTTTACCGTAAGTTTATACAATCCAGTAAATAGTGATCTTAATTCGTATATTTTATTTGTAAATTCATTACACTAAATGCCGCCAAGATGTTAGATCGAGCTCATAAACTATTATTACCAGTTTTCGCGATATGAATTTAGTTTCCGAAAAGGAAGTTGCTAGCCGTTAGCCGTACGTGAGTCACGTACGACTAGCAAGGACTCACTGTATTGGCTAGCCGTACGGCATTTTCAAAATTATATGGAAGTCGAAAATGCGCAAACTAGTCAAATCGTCCCCAAGTCGGATCGGCCCCCAAGTCAGATCGGCCCCAAAATTAGTCAATTCGGCCTCAAAATTAGTCAATTCGGCCACACAACAATTTTAAAAAGTCAAATCGGCCTCACAACTAGTCAAATCGGCCCTAAAATTATTTTTATGAAAAATCCTATTTTGGTTAAAATAATGTTATTTGCCATATTAACTGAGAATTGTACTTTAACATAAATGTAGTGTACCAATTAAAAATAATTCATTACAAAAATTGGGACAGTTTTGATGCTAGTGATAATTGTTATTAATGTAATTATGCAGGTGTGCTATGGTTGTTGATTGATTTCTACATTTAATTACTTTGTGTGTGTGTTTGAGTTTGTTAATCCTCGCCACCGGAAGGAGACCATATGGGCGAGCATATACTTCATTTATAACCTATTAAAAGGGGGAGCTGATGTTTCTTTACTTATTGTTATATCCGTACATGTGTTGTGTGCATACCATATCCCCCATGACAGGGTAGTCTCTACGTACAACCTCTGCCAAAGGAGGAACTCAGGAAGATGGGGCAATCCCATACTAAGTTTAAGAATTCTAAAATTTAATAATTAAAATGCACTTATTTTAAGATTGGCCAATTACAATTAAATATCTGAACATATAAAGGTCGGTCTACGTTTTGAAGATAAATAATTATGTGAAAAACAAACAATTATCATGTGTCTTTAATCAATTCAGTCATTGTCTCAAATAATCATGCATTGAATTCGGCTTTTTGAACAAAAAATTTTGCGTGAAGTGAATTTAATCAGTTATGTACGTTATAAAAAGGTTGATTTTTTAGCAACAGTCAAAAATGTATTTTACTAATTTTCTAAATGCATTTTTTTAATAGAGTAGTTTTTAATTTAAATTATAGTTTATTGATAATAATAGATAGAGATGCAATGCTACTGGATTAACGAATGATTTATGCAATTAACGATAATTAAAAATACTTATTTATAGAGATATCCATCCAATTAAAGAGTGAGACGTTTAATCAGGTAGCATGTTGTTCACACTTTAAATTAGCTGTTTATTAGTTACACGTGTCCGACACATCTGGATATATTATATATTTAATCAATCTAAATTTAATTTCTTTAAATTAAAAAACTATAAAAGAACTATAAAAGAAATTATATCACCAACAACTTAAGACGTCCGCGTTTTAGACTGTGCCGTCTTTAAAGCTGAAGTAATCACATTTAATTAAAAAATGAGTAATTCTACTTACCTTGATTCCATCTCTGTGTATAAAATCATAATTAACAAAATTGAAAAAAGTCTTAGTATAATTATAAAAAACCATATATATTAAACTCTTGATAAAAATGATTTCAAATGAATATTATAAATTAGATTGATTATTATATGTTTTGTTTTTGTTTTCTATGTAATCCATTGTTTGTCATTTGGTATTCCCATCCACACAATTGTTTTTTATCAACATTTAAAAAATAAGAAAATGAATAATGAATTAAGAACATAACAAAAAAATGGGGCAGATCTGACTTGAGGCCGATTTCACTTGGGGCCGATTTGACTATTTTGTGGCCGATCTGACTTGGGGCCGATCTGACTTGGGGCCGATTTGACTGTAATTCAGAAAATGCATATCAGCCATATGTTATTTTATGACTTTAAGCGAGGATTTTAACCAAGAAACAGCAATTGTCTTCGTATGTTTACTTTTTAGAGATTAATCGCCTTGTTGGCTACAGTAAAAAAGTACGAATATCGATCTTTTTCAACTCAAGAGGTCGAGAAAAAATAGCGTTTAATCGCAGTTAAATAACATCGATTGAAATAGTTTACAAAATTTTGATGATAATCCTTTTTTTTATTAGGTTAGTTTTCGACACCTTTAAAATGAAAAAAAAAATGTTGTTGGGCTCTGATAATTGCGTCAGTTACCGACGGTATGGAAGTTTGTCCATCATTAACATAAAATGATGAAAAACCTCAGAATTACCCAAAATCTAGTTTTTCCATGTTAATATATGTGGCCTTTCACCTAATTTTGGTGAAAAATTGTTGTTTTGTAACATTTTTAATTTTTTTAGTTAAGGAAAGTTTGCATGTTCCGTGAAACGCATTTTAAAATTCTATTGTCAGGCCCTGGGTAGGCTTATTAATTGAGAGTGCTTTTATGTTTGATATTTATCTACTGTATTTTTGCTTTTCACCGTTTTTTTTTCAATGTTCTTTTTATTTATTCCACTCCGACCATTATTTATTCGATCCATGTGCTTAATCATCAAAAATTAATAAAACAACAAATCATAATCATGAGGCACAAAATAACATAAGCATGTTCGACTTCCATATAATTTTGAAAAATGCCGTACGGCTAGACAATACAGTGAGACCTGGCTAGTCGTACGTGACTCACGTACGGCTAGATTTTTTGGCTAGCCGTACGGGCCCGTGCGGCTAGCCACTTCCAAAAAAAAGCCACTTCGAAATAAAAGTGCATGTTTGGAAAACAAAGAAAAACTGTTTTAATTAAAGTTTTTTTATATGAAATTAGGTGCTACCTTTGATGCGAAAAGCATCAGAATACCATACGGCTCTACCAACTGAGCCACGCTTAAACATCCTCTCCCCTAACTAGTGAACAGTTCTAAACTGTGACATAATCCCCCGCTATATTGAAATTCATCCACGCATTTCAAAGTGTTACAAAGCAATGTTAATTAATCCAGCTATATCCAGTCACAGTCCACGTTTGGCGCCAAATATCATAGGGTGAGAAAAATGTGCGGTCTGACCGGGACTCGAACCCAGGACTGTCGAAATACGTACCATGGCTCTACCGACTGAGCTGTCCTGCTGCTTACACATCCTCTCCCCTAAATAGTGAACTGTTTTAAACCATAACAAAGCTTCCAAAATTGAATAGAGTTTGCAGCGGATATTTCAATGTGACTACCTAAGGAAGTTGCTGTTTGATTTGAATTTAAATAAAGGGCATCTTATTCTTCTCTTATTACTTATATTAGATAAATTTTATTTCAGCTAAAAGGGCAAACAAAAAAGATGAGTAAGCGTCCTAAACCTGGCGAGACAGAGGAAGATTTACTTGAGTTTCAAAAACAATTTCTCGCTCAGAAAACTGCACCTTCTGTAAGTGTGATAAATAAAAGAGCTGGGGAGAAGAGACCTGTTGATAAACAAGATGACAAAACAGAACAAAAAGATATTGTGCAGTTGGAAGGTAGAGTTTGAATGTAAATTATCATCTTATTTTATCAAAACTGATAGGTCAGGATCAGTGGGGAAGATGTTTCAACTTTGTACTGGATAGCTTCTTTGCCTTTTGTATGAAGCTTCTTAAAACATTATGAAGTCATGGACAAAATGGAGGAATCATCATTCGCATATAGTGAATACTGGCCAAACCCAGTAAACTACATTGAGAACACAGATTTACCTAAGTTGACTGAAGTTGACACATGTAATTGTTTGTTAGTTTTACTTTAAATACATGTGGGTACATTGTGTTACAAAAACTGTTTTGTTTTGTTCTGTGTATTTTACTGTTAAAAATCAAACTAAAAATTGATGGATGTATTTTACTGGTAAATAGCCAATACCTATTAGATCAATATATTTAAGTAGTAAAATTAAATATTTATTTGTTTTATTTACATGTATATTTGGTTAATAAGTTTTTGGGTAAAAACCAAATGCATGTACCCCATTCATTAAAGCATGATGCATGTTTTATTCAGCTCTACCACAGACCCTTCCAGCAGCAGACCACATAGCACCTGCAAAGAAGTCAAGATTTAAAGCCGCACAAGAGCAGAAAGCTAAACAGAAGAAACACTCCCATTCTGATGCCCAACATGACTTTGATGGTAAATCTCTTGAATGTTACACTTCTTTTATATAATAGACTTGTCTGTTTTTACTTTGAAATTTTGCATTGAATGAGTTATGGTATAAGACATTCTCAAATTGACAACAAACGGTATAAAATATTCTCAAATGGACAAAAAAGAGCTCACAAAAAAAGGGTTTGGTCAGACTGTTAATGTGAGGCAGGAAAACTTCTTTACAATCTAATAAAACAGTCCTTCCACAATGAAGTTTTGAAATAAGTTGCGACTGTGTTTCCATGAACTATCAATCTTTACATGACTAGCTATTCTAGCTTCTTATTAACTGCTTTGCTGAAAATAGGATTGACGTTCAAGTTTAATGCTTTGTATAAACTTTTTTTGTTTTAACTTTGACATTAAATCTGAATTTATACGATATTTCAGGTGATTTATTTAGAATGAGCAAACAAACTTTGATATTTAGAAATTCAATTTGAGAGAACTTAAGTTATTGTTCTCCTGAAATTTTTATGAAAATTTTATTTCTTCCAACATGACAGAGTATGACAGGAGTACAGCCACAGTACTAGCCAAAATAATTGTAAGTATGAGTCTCCTTTGATGATTACTCCTTATTTGTTTAACTTTTGCTCAAACATCTTCTTTCCTTAAGCTACCATTGTTAAAATAGCATACATCTTGACAAGAGCTGAAAAAAAAAAATTTGCTCTCATTTGAAATGGAACATACCATTATAAAGGGATGATCATGTTTGGTTTTAATAGATTAAGGGTTAATGCAAAAAACATTATTCATCGTTCATATGTATATATTTGTATAATTCTGTAAATATTATAAGAAATATTTTGAACAGTATTTATATCTATTATCTTTTGATATATTTGATATGTTTTACACAGGAGAGAGATACTCATAATGCTAGATACAGCTTACCAGCTCCAGTGACCTTATCATTCCCACAGTTGTCACAAAGTGGTATAACAAGTGCACAGGTAAGCATTAACATACAGTAGATAAGTCATTGGCTAAAATCATCCTGTGTCATATGTTTCAAGAAAAAAGTTTGGAATTATTTTACATCAGATCTTTCAAGGAAGAAGGTTCAGTCCATTTTTGAAGTCAAGTCACCTCAGTGTGTTAACTTTATGGTCATTTTAGAGATTTAGAGCATCAGAAAGACAGTGTATCCTTTAATACATCTACTCTGTGTTTTATTTTAGCCGCGGATTATTTAAGGACCGTGAGCTCGTTGAGGTTTTCATATAAATTGCTTTTCAGCATCCATCGGCATCTATTGTATTGTTCACATTAGATTTTTAGGTAGTTTGTGGGGTAAGGACTATCTCGTGTGCTTTTATTATTTACAACGATCTATCCTATAAACAGCCTATTTTGATTTTGTTCATAACATAGTGGTTATCATTTAAACAATAAAGTGAAAAGAGTTCAGAGTATTGAATGTTTTTAAACATGTCTATAGTTTAATTGTTTTGGTCTGTTTTTCCATCACAATTTATGATCATGAAATGTTGATATAACTGTTAAATGATGGAATATTATCACCTTGCTAGTTATAGAATTATAATTTTTAGACTGAAGACCCTACAAAGAAGAAGAAAAAGAGTTTGTTTGCACAGCAGGTGGCTTCAGAACCTGAGGTATTTGGCATATTGCCAGATAAGCCAGCATCTGTTCTGAAAATGGAGACTGAGGAGTCTGAAGAAGGTATTGTTGATAAAGAAAAGTAAATTAATATCTGAGTTACTATTAAAAATGTACCAATCTCTCAAAAAAGTATACTGCCTGGTCTTAGAAATTCATTAAGATAAAAAGTTTCAAAACTCAAATTCAGCAAGATAAGACTTCAATTCAAGGCTTGAAATGCTATGTTTGGCAGATTATAAAGGTAAAATTCAAAACACTTGAAATTGTAAGGTATGCTTCTCAATTAAATGCTGCTCAATTAAAATAAATGAATGTGTATGTTAAAATTTACTAGACTGTCTTGTCTTCAAAAATGTAGAAATAATTTCTTAATTTCTTTGAAGGAGAATTGAAAATTAAGCAGAGAGAGAGAGACCTTTAGATAATTGTAAATTTGTTTGTGTTTGGTGATTAAAATACATTTGAATAAGAACTGATGGTCTAAATGCCTAATCTGCTGGAAACATATTAGCATTTGCCACCAGGATAGGGCCAGGCTAGCCTGAACATTTATACTGTTGGTAGCTTAATTTTGCCCCTTGTAGCTGAAGGGTTGCCTTTAAAGGTCAAGGCACCAGAATTGCAGCCACCATGCAACCCTGCCTGACCATAAGAGGCAACTGAATGGGTTTGAATTACTAGAGTCTGTGCATCTCCTAGCTTCAGCAGGGGAGGTGGTTTTGACCCCTGGTATTGCTTTAAGTTTGTAACACTTGAGGTTAGCCAAATCATCTTTTCTGTTTTTGCACCATATGACCAAAATTGCGTTGATGTGCCATAAAGTTAAACAAAACAAAAATAAACGATAGCTTAATTTTGTACTTTTTGTATTGAAAACCCTTAAACTAAGCATTAATTCTTTTATAGATGTTGAAATGCCCAGTATTATAGATGGAAGTGGTCTCAGTGCAACATTCAGTAAAACAGAGGCACACAAGATACATGAGGAAAACATTGGTCATCTGTCACAAATGTCAGAAGAAGAAGTGTTAGAAGAACAAAGGAAACTTTTACAGACACTTGGTATTTTATAGATTATGTCAACTACAGTTTGTTCTTATTTTGGCTGAGATAAGATCACACATTATTTCCAAGCTTTACTGGTCAAGAAAAAGAACATATTCTTCTCATTCATGGTTTAAGTCACTATTAAGAAAATGAATGAAACAAGAATTTTTTTGGGAATCAAGTAGAATACCCACCTTACATGAGTGAATTGGTCATCCATGATAGGACTGGCTGCTTGGAACTGACTGGCAGGCTATTCTGTAATGTGCTCTTCATTTTAAAAAAATCTTTAGAATTTGTAGATTTAACTTCTACTCCTTTCAATACTTGTTACTTTCATTTAAACGTTTCAGATCCCAAACTTGTGGCATTTCTGAAAACAAAGAAAACTGCTCAAGAAGGTAAAGCAGGGCAAAAAACTGAGACTGCAGAAGAGAAAATTCCAACTACAGAAAGGAAAGGAAAAACAAGCAAGCCTAAACAAGGTAAGGAAACAAACAAATGACAAACTCTTCTATATTTTCAACTACAATGTATTGTTGACTTAAATTTTCTTGACCCTCACTGCTGTAAGTTTTTTTTTGCTTACCACGGAAGTTCTAGTCCTTATGGTAGCGAGTGATTCAGGATTCAGCATTTTTCAAGATTGATGGTTAAACTTAGGCACCTGCTGTACCTGAAATAATGTATGAAGTGCCCACGGAGTCAATGTGACTTAAAACAAACCAAATATATATGATTGAAAAAAAGGAACAGATTTGAGAGCGTGTCTGGAAGCTTACAACTTCCTATGCAAACAAACTAAAATAAATTCTTTATAAACTAGTAAATGAATAAGATTATTGATAGGCACACCTTTCATTTTTCTACTGAGTTATATGACTGACCAGAGTCTGAAAGCATTGGGACATGCTGACAATTTAAAGTCTTGAAGTTTAGAGTGTTATGCATATTAACTCTATGAATCCCATTAAGCTCTTTAAATGCTATCATATTTATGTCTTAAACACTTTATTTTTTGTATCCTATTACAGTTTCCATAACATTACTTGTTAGCCATTTAGATGAAATATATAATGTCTATATATCTACGAAAGCCATTATGTTAGATATCCCTTTACTAAATTTTCAAGCTTATAAGAATGTATTTTATCATTATTATTTTGTATGGATGATACAGAAATGGAGGAAAATGTACCAGTTGAAGTGAAGAAAGATTGGGTACATATGGATACTGTAGAATATGATAAATTAGAATGGATGAAAGATTTACCTCCACCATCCGCTGATAGTGCAAAGGTATTTATTTTTTTTAAATGCAAAGATATTTATTATTCTATTGTTTGTCAGGTTGTAAGTGTAACTGAGATGTCAGTCATATAGCTAGCTATCTCACTTTAATGATATAGATTTAACCTTAGTTGACTCTTTGTGGGGTGTCCATGGCCGAGTGGTTAAGGTCATTGACTACGAATCACTTGCTCCTTATTGTTGTAGGTTTGAATCCTGCCAGGGATAATTGCATGTAAGGAAGCTATCCAGCTAGTTTACAGAAGGTCGGTGGTTCTACTCAGGTGGTTGCTTATGTCTGAAAAAATACACTGAGGTGTACCTGAGTGAGGTCTTCCTCCACCAGTAAAAGCTCGAAAGTCACCATATGGCCTCTTTTGTGTTGGTGCAAAGTTAAACTCAACCCCAAAAAATAAATAAATTGAGTCTTTATAGATTATATCAGTCACATACAAAACACTTGAGTAGAACCTTATATCTCATTTTACCTGGCTGGTATGAATCAATTTTATGTTTACAGCCAGGGTCAAACCTGAAGCAATAAAGGGGCTAGTGATTTTAAGTCAGCAACCTGTACCAAAAAGGTTAATATTTTTTTAAAGAAAAAGATTGTGCTATTTAGTATTAACTGTATGTTGATATGAGTAGATTTATATGAATCCTGTACATTTTATCAGATTAGTCGTAAGGAGATGTGTTATTTTTGTGTTTAAATTTTCAGACAGGTCAGCAAGCAAGATTTGATTTCCATGGTAACATTGTGTTTGCTGATGCAGATATACCAGTTAATGTGGGTCTACATCACCATGGTGATGAACCAGAGGTTAGTCTGTTTACTCACTGTACATTATATGGGATAAAAATTGACTCTTTAGAGCATATGTAAGTAAAACTATTATTTTGCAAAATACTTAGTCTTAGTAAAAACAATTTTATTAATTTTAATTTCAGATGACGTCAGTTTAAAGCACTGGAACAATATTTAATGTTATTTTATAGTACAGATGAGATCCCTCCCAAAGATTATGACGTTTTATACATGTAGATTTGTGCTTGCTTATCTCTATGGTGTAATAGTCTTTCTTAGTCCAATTAATTACTTTTGGATACATAGGAGAATGAGAATCCCTGTCCGTCAATAAATAGTAAGTTATTTTTAACACAGAGAGCAGGTTATACACTGGAGGAATTGTTTACACTGGCCAGAAGTACAAATAATCAGCAGAGAGTACTTGCCCTGAATACACTTAGTAAAGTTATCGAACAGGTGTGTACAACTATATTATATTGCTTGATTAGGTGTTCTGTCTACCTTTGAATTTTGTAAACTTAACAATAATAATTTATTACTTCTTAATTTTACTTTTGATTGTACAATGTATCTGTTTGTGGGTTTAATTACTAGAAGCTTCATGTTGCTGGTCCATAAGAATATTGGGACTGATTTCTCATAATATAATGTTATTGATTGTACTACCAATAAGATGTTAAAAAATAAGTATAAAATGTTTATATTTCTGCATCAAAAAAATTTTAATTTGCTAAAAGGATTTTCTAGCTATAGTCAACTTTGTTATGCCCTCACGGAAGTAATGCACTGAAGCGCACTTGAGATTCCCCTCCACCAGTAAGTCTGGAAAGTGGCCTTTACTGTGTTGGTGCAACCTTAAATCCAACAAAAAAGGCAGGGGGCATAGATTTGCCCTTATCCGTCCTGCTTTCATGCTGTCAATCTATAGACGGAAAAAATAGTGGATTGTCGGGGCATTAGCGAGCATCCTATGGACGCATTTCTAGTTATGCATTGAATATGATGTGTAATTTTTCCATTGATAGATTGATCCTGTGACCTTAGATTTAAATAACAATAGATTTGACAATTTGTTTTTTGTTAACAAATAATTATGTTTTGGTGAAATTCTTATTGCTAATTTATTAATCTGATGATCAGAGTTAGACATCCATTAAAAAGTGAATTTAAGAATACCTAGTATGTGGTTTATTTCTAGGCAAAGAATGGGAACTTGGAAAAGATGGTACAGACGCCAATTTTGGCTAGCATTATTGATGCTGGTGTGATATTTCTGTTCCGCTGGTCACTAGATGACACTGTTGAATCTGTGCTAGCAGCAGCTGTGATAGCCCTCAATTCTCTTCTTGTCAATCAAGCTGATGAGGTATGTGCTAGAGTTCTCTCCCTTTATTTAACCTTTATATTGAAGTTTTCTTGCATATCTGACAGACTGGTTTTACCCATGCAGGAAATTTTATCTGGCATCGGTGGTGCCAGATGAGTCACATGCTGTTCAATGGCGTTATTTTAGCGCATTTTATGAATGAACCCCATTATCATCATTTTGGCACATTTTGATTGAAACTAAGGGTACCCGCCCATGGGCTGCAACTTTCCTACCATTGGGAAGGATATTCTGCTCTGTACTGTAACAAAGGTCAAATATTATTACTCTCCTTTCATTTAACATTATATTCTTGAATTCATAAACATAAATATTCATCATGCTTTGGATTTAGTTATTTTTATGTAGTTAAATCCAAAACAAATAGTATAGAGTTCTTGACTAATAATTAAAATGTATTGACTTCAAAACTACAATATGAAAAAAACAAACAACACTACCCCCCTGGTTTGGTGATTGTTCTATACCTCTGTGAGTAGGATAGAGTTTTTTCAGAGTGTGTAGTTTTACACACTTGTCGTTACTGGTGCCATAGGCTAGATTTATTGTTGCCAGCACTTAACTGTTTGATCTTTTGATTTCTTTTTTACAAAACTTTTACATATTCCAGTTTTATTTAGGAGGTAAATTCCGATCCTGACTGTATATAACTGTTATACTGTGTAATTGTCAGAAAAGTTGAAAACATAAATAAGATTTTCATAGATAAAGAAAGATGCATTTCATAGATAAACATGTATTTGCAAAGCTAACTATTTCGTTACAGGTTGCACTCGAGAAAGTTTTCCACTGGTTTCAAGGTTACAGAGTGGCTTGGCAAGCTCCTGCTAAACCAGAGCAAGTAGGAATAAAGCTTCCTGGTGAAGCAGAAGAAACTCCGGATCAGTCAGATGCAGAGCTTGCTAAACATGATCTGATTCAGGTGAATAACATAATGATGTGCTATGACCTTGGTATGCCCTTACTATCATGCCTTAAATAAGTCAAGGATTTTGACTGCTAAAAAAATGATTTTGCGAATATAATTGAAATACTTAATTTGTCTTCTTAGTGCAGTAACCATTTAACTGCTATTAAATTTGATAGGAGTTAAGCTGTTACTCAAAGGATATCAGAGATATATAAATGGCATAACTTATCAGTAAAATAGCAGTAAAAAAGATGTTGTAAACACAGTTGTTTGTTTCCCCTCCTTTTACTTGCTGAAAAAAATCTTTGCATAAAATCCAAGGAAAAGTTTGAATATTTTATGCAAAATGATAGGAATTACTATTTCAATCACCTCATTAGAAGAAAGAGAACATTCTGGAAATGAATATGATTATATCTGATGATGTGCTTCTCTAGAAAGTGTTAGAAGTAATTGGTGTATATTATATTTTCAGGCATTAGGCAGCAGAATGAACCTGATACAGCGTCTAACCTACATTCTACAGAATGTTAAACCACAGGCACCGGTTGTAATTGCAGTATTACAAATTCTTACAAGACTTTGTAGACATTCAAAACAATTAGCATACCAGGTAAGCATGACTCTGTTCTTGTTACTGATAAAAAAAAATTTCTTCCAAGGCCTCTTTGACTTAGGGGTTTATGTTGCTGATTGCATGATAACTGTCAAGGCTTTTTGAAATTAGGAATTATATTTAGGAAAATGTTTTCCTTTCCTATTGTTATTGCATGGTTTGAGTTTAGATGTGCAGTAATATTATCATAAAGGCTGGTAGGCTTGAGAGATTATTAGTAAGTACAAAGCATTTGAATGATAAAGCATGCATTATTGTACTATTTCGTGACATCATTTGGTTTATTAACATAACAGATGATGTCATATTGTGTGTAAGCATTTTTTTCTTTATTCTAAGCATTATTATCATATGTAATAATGCACATTTATTTTGTTTGTTTGATATGTAAATACAGTCAATTCTGTGTTAAAGACCACCTCTGAATATAGATAACCCTGCAAATAAGGGCCACTTTTAGACAACCTTTTCTGAATAAAATAGAGTAAAGTAACCTCTACATAAAGACCACTTGCCTGTAAATACCATTATTTGTCTCTCTTCCGTTGGTGGCCTTTGTTTACATGTTTAACTATAATATGGAAGCTTGTTAAAATGCAAAGATTTGTTTTGCAGATTGTTTTAGAATACATGTATCTTTACAATTAAGCTGTCCAATTTTAGTTTGAGACAAATTTTAGTAGGCAAGTGTATACGGATTGGAAATGATATGTTCCTCTCTGAAGGCATTGTATATTTTGTTTTTACAGGTTTTTAATTACAAAGGATTACTTGAGCTGGTGATAAAAGAATTTTTGCCAATCACCTGGCAAACAGAAGGTAATGCTATCATCCTAATTCATGTTTTATAAATTGTGATGTTGACAATGATTTCAATAGATAAATTTTAATATATATTGTGGGAGAAAACAGTATGATGAGGTTGAGTCCTAATGGAATTAGGACAGCACCAGTATTGTTTCAGTTCCAATAATTAGACATGAGAGTGATTTAGATAAATTTCAAGCTTTTATCCCAAGTAAGTTTAAATGAATTTGTTTGAATTAATACTTTTTCTGACTGGAGCCTATAGAGGTAATGAGCAAGGGATGAAAGTTTGTGACTTTAACAACTGCGTCACACAGAGCCCCCTCCATTACAAACATAAATAACAGCACAATCAGAAATATATTGTATTTTTTCATCAAATACAGGTGTGCAGGAACCAGTGAGTAATGTTTATGGGATTCCACTAAAGGAGGCAATGGCATTGATGTGTACACTTTGTCAAGCCGGGAAAAACATGGCTGCAATGTTGGTAATAAATTCTTACTTCATATCTTTTATTTGAAATATCAGACTGTTATATTGGCCAAGAAATGCTTGTATTTATTGAGTCAGCTTTTTTTTACGGTTAGCTCTTATCAAATAAAATGACATGGTGTGTTGGCAATATTTATATCTAAATAATACATGTATTTAGGCAACATAACAGGGGTCTGTACAGATTTTGCAACTTCATCACATACCAAGATTGAAATGTAAAAATAAACTTGAATATTAAATTGTTTTACATTAACTTAAAAGGTATGTGCAACCAAAATAGAAATTAAGGACTGCACATGTATATACGTGTAGATGTTAGTTCAAATAGCATATCTTAGCCTCCAATCATTTGAAATTACATGGATATACATGTATAATTACTAGAAAAAGTGACTGGACATAATGTTGCGATGATATGCATATTATTACTTTTTGTAGAATAAAAGATTGTTAACATGTATTAAATTTCTGTTAAATTGTTTCACTGTACCCATTTCACTACATGTACACTGTATTTTGTATTATAACAATTCATTTTACATTATATATAATAGTTGTCAAAGTTCAAACTGGAGGAAAGGATGTTGAGATATCTGATGACTGACATAAAGTATGTTAAATCCATAATGTTTGCCTTTTATTTTTCAAAATATTTAAAGTGAATTGGCCTATAATGGACGGTCTGTAACTAGAGGGTTAATAAATCTTTTTAGTACATTAATATCTGGAGATGCATTTATACTTTAAAGTCCTGGCTGGGCATTTCTTTTTTTTCTTTTTTTAAAGAAATATTTTAGAAGACTTTTCCAGTGATACATTTCTATGCTTTTATCAATGTTTAAAAGACTTACGGAAAATGTACCCATTGTAGATCAATCCACTTTAAGAAAGGAGGACCTTGTGGTCAAGTCTCTAACATAGCTGATTGTGAAACGTGAAGGCATAGGTTTGAATCTCGACAGGAATGTTTATGTAAGCTGATATGAACCATTCCTGAGTACACTCCCTTGAATAGATCAGCAGTGGCATCATATGAGGAAACATGGAAATAATCCCTGTAGGGTTCAAACCTATGATCCCTGTGTTAGAGGCAGAATCCTCTACCACAAGGCCAACACTCCCCTGAGATTTTTATAGTGTGAGAAAGCAAGCTTATGGATGGTTGCTGATTATTATAAAATTTCTGTACAAGCCATAAATAATGCAAAGAAGGAAATATATGGTCTTATAGTGCCAGTATTGCTGATAAAGCTCTGTATGAACCTGTTACACAGTGTGACTTACAACCCAATCTCAATCCATCCCATAAAATAAAAAGAATTAAGCTAAAATGCTTGCATGAGGTCATAATATTTATGCCCCCGCCATGTAATGGCCGGGGCATATAGTGTTACCCTGTTCCGTCATTCCGTCCTTCCGTCATTCTGTCATTCCGTCATCATCAGTTTCCGTTCATTATCTTAAGAACGGTTGCACACATTAAACTCAAATTTGACATATGGATATGTCATGAGAAAATACAGGTCAAGTTCGAATTTGGTCATGGTTGGATGATTTTTTGGCAGAGTTAAGTCTGTTTCACTTTGAAAATAATATAGATACATCTTAGGAATAAGCAGTTTAAGTTTGAATTTGGTCATGGTTCAATGATTTTAGACAAACTTATCTTTCCTGAATGTTGGAAAAATTTTGAACTTTCAGTTTCAGCACTCATACTTTTAACCATTATTTTTGCTACAAATATGCAATATGCTATTTTCAAAAGGTTAAGACTGATTAATTTAGTGCCTTGAACATTGTATGAAAATGGTTTGTGTTAACATTATAAAGTTTTAAGGGCTTTGAACTTAAAATGAAAAAAATAATTAATGCACCATCTGAAATTTTTGCTGCATGTGGGGGCATCCGTGGCATGATGACACATTTCTAGTATTTTAAAAAGATAATAAATATTAATAGCTTTGTTGGTCCTTGTCTGTATTTTAACATACCAGACGTTACAATATATACATGTATTACAGGAGTTTCGGACTGCCTCACATTGAAGCTCATGGTCTAAAGTTAGAATGTCTGAACTTATGGAAGGTTTGTTTGTCATATGGACTGGCTGATAATATATACATGTAAGAGGTTTGATTAATTAAAAATTACTATTTGTATTTCAGTAGTATAAATACAAAAGATAGAGTGAGTGTGAGTCTTGAAAATATGAAATTAAAGATGAATGGAAAAGTACATTTTGCAAGTTCTGACACATAATTTTTCTCATAAGTTTGAAATATATACTTGATCATCATTTTAGTTAATAATCAGATCATGCAAGCATCTGTGTTTATTTGGGCCTGCATTTAGTTAATGTTGCTGGCTCTTGTTGAGTTTTCCTGTCATATTTGATACTGTTACTGAGCTAAATCTAGTGTTGACAACATTTTCTAAAAATATTGTTCTTCTCAAACAAACTACATGTTAGGGCATGGTCAAAACAATTGTTGAAACAGATTGATAAACTTCCACTATTTTAGTGAAATAATAGTGTTTGTGATAGAAACACAGACATATTCTGAAATACCATACAATATTGGATTGATTATATTTTTCAGAGAGTATTATCCACTGATAGTTGAGATATTGAGGAATTATGACGGAATATTTGATCGTACCACAGAGGATCAAGACAGAGTTGCAGCCCTTGTCTCGTGTCTAGAGATGGCAGTATGTGTTGCCAGTACTCTGAGAAAACCACAAACATTTAAACATAGGTAAAAAATTCAATTGCGCTGTGAAATTGCTTAGAGAAGCATATATTTGCTGGTTTTACATTCCTGTCAATTTTATGGAATGTTTCTTTTATCATGGCCTTTTTCTTAAGTATTTGGAATAAAGATCTGTTTCCCAAATTCAATCTGAATGAATCATTTTTTTTTTTTGAAGAATTGAATTTTAGTTTTCTGGGTTTTTTTTGGGGGGGGGGGGATGGATGGGGTTGACAATTGAATGACTATTTTCAGTAATAATAAGGTTATACAACAGAATGATCATATTAAAAAAAAAGTAACAATATACATGTATATGTTTCTATTTGTAGTCAAGATGGAGAAGATATTGAAGTTGAAAGATCAGAGGATGTTGTCATGGCAATAATCAATTGGACTCATGTTGCAGATCTCATTCAGCCAATCAAGATCATGCTTTCATCAATGTTAAGAGAGCTTGCGACTAGTTACCAGATTAAGGTGTGACTACTTGTTTTGTACTATAGGGCTTGTTTATCCAGAAATTAATGATTTGTATCAAATTTGTTGAAATTAAGTCTGGAAAAGGAATCAACTTCAATAAGAGTGCTTATGTTTGGCATTGAAAAAACATGTGATTGGTTCATTATTGTTATTTTGGATTAAAACATAATTTGGTATTGGGTATAGCTTTTCTAGTGGGATATTTGAGAAAGGTAGAAATTTGCCTGTCTTTTCATTAAGCAGAAATAACTAAAATCAAAATTAAAGTTCCATATATAATGATTCAGATTAAAGTTCCATATATAATGAAATAAAATGTAAAGCTATGCTAAGAAATGAGAAAAAATAGGAACAGTTTAAGTTGTTCTATCAACATGTTATTGTGTTATGTCTGTGTCTCATTGCTACAGGATATATAATTTTAAATGGTATATAGTTTCAGTTGAATTTTATATCAATATAACAAGATACATGTGTATATGTGTAATACAGTTTTGTTTTGAAATAATATCACCTAATGCGTTAAATATGATGAATTGTAATTCTTGTTTCACTTTTAGAAACAGAACCTGCAGTTGCCGATTTCTTGCCTAAACTTTATCACTACTTACTATGTTCACTGTCAGTCACAGGTAAATCTTTGATCATTTCTTTATTAAGTTTTAACCTACATGCTGTACCTTTTTTACCTTCATTGTGTTGAAAACTGGAAGTTTTAGTTTGATTGTAAAAAAAACTATAAGCTTATAGACACCCTCTTGAAAGGAATTTAGTTGATACAAATTTATTTTAGTTTAATTGTCTAAGAAGCTATAAGCTTATAGAAACACTCTGGAATCCAAACCTGGAACCAACATTTGCTACATTTGAAGTACTAAGCATTTGCAAACTGAAACAATGCCTTGCTCCTGAAGGGGTTCAAACCCATGCAGCTAGCAAATTTTAGATTTGTAGTCAGACATGTAAACCAGTCGGCCACCACGCCACTCTTAAAGGAATTTGAACTTACAATTGGTAATTTAAATTGTTCTGTAAAAAGTTTGAACCATGTGAAAAGTTAAGGTCAAGTTGATATTTCTTTAAAAAAAAAGGTATATTTTTAATGTATTTTTGAAGTTACATGGTGCTGATATAGTGACCAGTTTACAAGAAATGCAGCAAATTTACACAGACTGTGTCCAACACTGGAACTCTATAGGATTTTCTTCAATACTTTCTAAACTCAGGTACCTTCCTTGATAATGAGATAATTATATTGTACCAGTCAAAAGCACTTAAAGCTTTCATTTTTAGTTGGACTATTTAAAGAATAGGGAGAGCTATTGTGCTCACTCAGTCATTGGCGAATGTGTTGGCATCAAATTCAGTCACACTGTTGTTATTAAGTTTATATTTTCAAATTAGTATCTGAAGGGAATGGGTTAAAATTTCAACCTCAAAGTGGATTTTGACAGAATTATGGCCCTTTAAATTGTACATTTTCAAGGCTCTTGTTTTTCTATCAAGCACTCAGAAAAGTCAAACATGCTGTCATATAAACAACTCTTGTTACAACTTTTCGAACTTAAAACTTGCCAAATCATATATATAAATTACTTCTGATATTGTGTGTTTAAGATGTTTTTGTTTTGTTGTTATTGTTCTTTTTTTTAAAATTTATACTTTCAATTTCAGTTCTCATTCAAGCATTCTTAATGAAACAAAACGGTTTGAGGAATGCAGTTGTCTTCCTGAATATGGCAGCTCTTCAGTAAATGAAGATCAGTTTGTTTCTGTAGTGAGAGCCCAGTCTTCCTGTGGCTTTCTAACAGCCTGGTACAGAATGGTTTACAGCTTTGCTAAAGTGCACAGGGGCTTACAGTCTGTAAATCAGGTAGTGTGAAACAAATAAACATTTTTAATAAGAGAATATATCATAATAATATTATAATGCTTTTAATATGTTAGTTATAAAAGTCTCTGATGACATATACAGTTGATTCTACCTTGAATGAGATCAGTAACAAAAACAAAAATCAAAGTTTCATATTTTTCTGAAACTGTATAACAAATTTACAGACTCCTTTAGTATAAAAGTTGTTAATGATGCATAATTTAAACCTCTTTTTACCTGCTCTTGTGATTGCATACCATTAAAAGTGTTTTACTCTTTAATGTAAGAAATTATCCCACTAGTTTGCAGAAGGTAGTTGACATTTGATGCCTTTGTTTCATCAGTAATGACTATAAGTGGCCTTAAAACTATTACCTTCACACGGTTGTTTTGTGACCTTAATAGGAACGGGCCTCAACATTACAGTATCTGTTCACAGCTATAATCAATGTTTACAATATAAAATGTTGCAAAGGTTTAAAATTTTAGCAGGATTTTGAACAGCTGGTATCTCCCACCCACAAGACATGTCATCATCTCATTCCAAAGCCGTCATTGATGAAAAATTTTATGTCGATATATCAAAAGACAAATATCGACGATATATCGACTTTAACAGTAAATACAATGAAAAACATTTAAATATGTGTTATAAATTAGGATCATGGTGTTATACATGCTGGTATTAGACATAACAAATACAGCAAACTAACAGAAAGTTTGTTTTTTCTGTTGTTTTTGTCTTTGACATTTGAAGACTGAGTTTAAAGTTCAAGTTAGCCAATGACAGGAAAAAAGTGACTTCTCTTATTAGGCAAAATAGAGAGGTATATTCACTAACAGAAATAAATAAATAAATTTTAGCTTGTATCAATATTTAAAAGTGTGTATTGGAAGATGAATATCGATGATATATCGATATTGCGATATTCAGTGACAGCCCTATCTCATTCTATGAAAATGTTTTTAATGCATCAACCTGTATTGAGTTTTATTTTTTATGACACTTTATTTCAAAGACACTCATAGTTATAACCAATTGTGTGTGGGAGAGTAGCTTTAAAACCCTGCTGATGGGCGTATTGTTTTTCTGTGCTTTATAGGTATTTTAAGTCTGGAAATACATGTATATGAAGTTATGAACTTCTTGTGTGATATATATATACTTTTATTGTAATAAAACAAGCATTTCATATCTTAAATGATGCTACCAATGAAAGACTTGTCATGAATAAAATTGTTCCTAGGTAAAATGTGATATCAATGAAGAAATTTTACCAGTAAATACAAGAAAATATATCAATGTTTTAAGCTCGAAGCAGACAGCATAGTTTCTCCATTGACAATGCTGCAGAGTACAGATCTTTGGAATTACCTTCGCAAGATTGCTGCCGTCAAACTACATCATCAAAACTACTTCACAAGATTTGAGACTTTCCTTCTCTACTTCATTGTAAAATTGGCAACCTTAATGGTAATGTATAATTGCTATTTATACATTTGTCTTTATCATTATTAAATTCGTACCCTGTGAGATTTCTTTAAATGACTTAATCCTAGTAAAGTTGTTTTTTTTAATGACTTTTTAGCTCACCTGTCACAAAGTGACAGGGTGAGCTTTTGTGATCGCTTTTCGTCCGGCGTCCGTCCGTCCGTAAACTTTTACTTTAAATGACATCTCAGAAACCGCTGAGCCAATTTCATCCAAACTTCACAGGAATGTTCCTTTGGTGGTCACCTTTAAAAATTGTTCAAAGAATTTAATTCCATGCAGAACACTGGTTGTTGATAAAAAATGCCATGGCAACCGATAGAAAAAACTTAAAATATCTTCTTTAAAAAAACCCAAAGAGGTAGAGCTTAGATATTTGGCATGAAACATCTTCTAGTGGGTGTCTACCAAGTTTGTTCAAATAAAATCCTAGGGTCAAAATTGGCCCGCCCCAAGGGTCATTGTTTTTCTCTATATGCATATAGTAAAAACTTATAAAATCTTCTTTTAAAGAACCCAAAGAGCTAGAGCTAAGATATTTAGCATGAAACATCTTCTAATAAGTGTCTATCAAGTTTGTTCAAATAAAAGCCCTGGGGTCAAAATTGGCCCCGCCCCAGGGGGTCATTGATTTTCCCTATATTCATATAGTAAAAACTTATAAAATCTTCTTTTAAAGAACCCAAAGAGCTTAGTGAGAGCTAAGATATTTAGCATGAAACATATTCTAATGGGTGTCTAGCAAATTTGTTCAAATAAGAGCCCTGGGGTCAAAATTTGCCCTGCCCCTGGGGTCATTGATTTTCCTTATATGTGTATAGCAAAAACTTAAAAATCTTCTTTGAAAAACCCAAATAGCTAGAGTTAAGATATAAAGCATGAAACATCTTCCAGTTAGTGTCTTCAAAGTTTGTTCAAATAAAAGCCCTAGGGTCGAAATGTGCCCTGCCCCGGGGGACATTGATTTTCCTAATATGTGTATAGCAAAAACTCTTCTTTGAAAAACCCAGATAGCTAGAGTTAAGATATTAAGCATGAAACATCTTCCAGTTAGTGTCTTCAAAGTTTGTTCAAATAAAAGCCTTGGGGTCAAAATTGGTCCTGCCCCGGGGGACATTGATTTTCCTAATATGTGTATAGCAAAAACTTAAAAATCTTCTTTGAAAAAAAAAACAAATTGCTAGAGTTTAGATATTAAGCATGAAACATCTTCTAGTGAGTGTCTTCAAAGTTTGTTAAAAAAAGCCCTGGGGGCAAAACTGGCCCCGCCCTAGGGGTGTCATTGCTTTGAACTATATGTGTATATTTAAAACTTTTAAAATCTTTTTTTTTAAAAACTCAACAAGCTAGACCTTAGATGTTTTGCATGAAACATCTTGTAATGGGTGTCTACCAAGTTTGTTCAAATAAAAGCCCTGGGGTTTAAACTGGCCCCACTCTGGGGGCCTATATACAGGTGAGCGACTTCAGGGCCATTATGGCCCTCTTGTTTTATTATTATGATTGGAATAAAATACTTAACTCATGCGGACAGTAGTGTAAAAACTGGTAAAGCTAACACAGATGTTAACACACGTTTTTCAGAAGTCACTGCCAAAGGCCTATAACACTCACATGGATTTTGACAGAATTATGGCTTTTTTTGAACTAAGAAAATTCTATATTACCCAGACTCTTGTTTTACTATCAAGCACTGCGAGTAGTCGAGCTTACTGTCCTAGTGACAGCTCTTGTTTTATCTGAGTTCTGTAGTTTTGACAGCAGCATTTATTAAACTTCAGTTATTAAAAACAAGCTTTTATAGACAGATTTCAGTGAATTTATTGGTATATTTATGTATTATATCACATATTTGCAGCCATCAGCATGTGGCAGTATTGATATGTCAGTTGTCCACCAGGTGGCTCTGAAGTTACTAACATCTGTACAACATGGTGACGAATATCTCATACATGATTTACTCTCTACTGTCATTTTTGATCCAGTATTCTTTGAGTAAGTTAATGATATTTTCTAATGTACTTTAATAATGGAATGCCCCTTGTAGCAGAATTATTGCCTTTACAGCTTGAGGGATCAGAATTGGGTGATCATAAGAGGCAACTAAATGAGTTGGAATTACTACAGTCTGTGCATCTCTTAGCTCCAGCAGGTGAGATGGTTTTGCCACCTGGTGTTGCTTGTAGCACACATATAGTTAGCCAAAATCATCTTTCCTGTTTAAGTGCCATATGATATATACAGTGTTGGTGCCCAGTAAAACCAAACAGAAAAAAAAAATCTTAATGGAACTGTCCTGTTTTCAATTTGGAACTGTCCCTTTTTTAGTCTGAAAAATATAGATGTTAATTTATATATTAGAATGAAATTGAGCATCAAACAGTATAAACAGTGACCAGACTACATATATACATAGATATGCTGCCGATTTGGCTCTATATTGGTCCACATGGCTGGTTTATGGATACTGCTGCCTTAACTTACTCAGTAATTTAGTTAATTATTTCTTGCTAAACTTTTAAAAGTGACATATTCATTTAGTGTTGTTTTTTAATTATTTTAGATCTGAGTCAGCAGACACGTCAGCAGATAGACTAGGGGAGATGACTTTGTCTACACCAATACATCTACAAACAGTAACAGCAGAACAAATAGAGATTGTAACAGAAGAGTTAGTTAAAGAAGCAAAGCAAAACCTGAATTCTATCAGGGCTGCATACCTGGCAGCATTCAGCTACAGTGAGCAGCAAGTGTTACTATCAAGGTAATCTACTTTAACTCAGATATTTATCCAATGATTTTAAAAGTTATTATGAAATATGACCCTTACTCTTGGGATAATTCATGTTAACCATGTTTTGCTCCAAAATTGGAAATTATGTCAAGGGGACTGTAGCTTAGACTTGTTCCCTTAGTTACGAAAATATTGCCTTGTCTGCAAATACAAACAGCTCAAACATTTTACAACAATTACCACTTTTGGCATAGCTATTTCATCACAAAATTTTAATCTAACAATTGAGGGAGGGGAAATGTGTGGTGGGATAATTCAGTGTTATTCAGGAAGTTGAGAAGTAAAAGTACTTAATTGGGTAGCCAATAGTATTATGTTAGCCAGGTTACATGACAGTTTGGGCTTTTCCAGATTTACTCTGGTAGAAAAGGCAAAGTCTTGGTGTTAAACACTGTGTTAATAATTTGGATATATCGCAATATTGTGATTTTGTGTCTCTTGTTATAAACTTTTCAGGAGTCATTATGTAGGTGACACCATGGCAACAAAAGATTGTTTTACCTCCAATATTGGAGAGTCTGTGATGCCAAATGATTGGATATTTCTTCCTCTAATAGACCTCTATAACAAGTACAGCACTGTGTAAGCATGCCTTTTTATTTCACTTCCATTCATACAAATTTAAGCATTTAATAGTTTTCAGTTCATTATATTTACATGAAGAATATGCATTTGACATTCAACTTTTTACCGACATAAAGACACATTATGCCTCAGAAAAGAATAAATCTTTACTTCTTTAGAAATGGCAAACATGAATATGAAGACTTTTAAAATATGGTTTAGAGCATGTTACATGCTTGTTACGCGAAAGTAGAAAGTAGGGATAGTTATGAAATAAAATGTACAAGTAGCAAAATGTAAACAAATTGATAATTTGACTTCCATACAAAATCACTATAACTATAATTACAAAAAAAAGCAACAGAAGAAAAAGATGATTCAGGTATTCAGCCAATGAATAACTTTTTGGAAACTATAGAAGTACACCAAAAATAAAAAGCTTTTGTGAAATGAAAATAAAAGCATTTCTGGGGCATAATGAATGGGCCTTTACATTTGAATTGAAAATACATGTATCTGAAACATTTGTTTTCCTTTCACTGTAGGTGTTACAGTGTATGGTAAACATTTATATTTCAGTGGAGCAGAGGTTCAGAATATTTTATCTAGCTCTCAGCTTGACACTGTCAGGTGTGTTTTACGATGGATATACCTGATGGAATCATATAGATCATTTGTGATAGAGGGAGTTTCTGTCACGCTGAAACTGTCACGCATCATGTGCGCGTTTCTTACAGGTATGTTTAGATTTGAATTTTAGTTAAAACTTATTTTCTTGAGGCAAGTAAAGTTGGTTCCTTTATAACTTATATTATACAAAAGGTAAGTATTACAAAAACTGTCAAAGAAGGTTTTGTTTGTTTGTTTGATTGGGTTTATGTCACACTGGCCCAATAAAGGTCATATGGCAACGTTCCAGCTTAACTGGTGGAGAAAGACCTCTCGTGCCCTTCAGTGCATAATTTCAGGCACGGATAGGCACCTAAGTAAAACCACCAACATTCTGTAAGCTAGCTGGATAGCTTCCTCACATGAAAGAATCCAAAGTCCCTGTTGGGATTTGAACCGACAGCAGTGAGGAGCAAGTGGTTTAAATTAAAGGTGAGAATGATGTTAAGTTTATTATGCTATTACCTATAGTTAATCAATAATCATCAATTCATTAAAGTTTGTGATCCTTAAGCTAAAAAATTTACAAATGTGTTGTTTTACATTTCAGGAAATGACATGTTTCTGGATCGAACAATACACTGTTTTCTGGCTGGATTACTGAGATTGTACTCTAAACCTGCTATACTTAACAAGATGAACTTCTCAGAAGATATTCCAGGTCTACCGTCATTCTATGACTTGTAAGTACACAACTTGTACTGATAATTATCTAGTTTTTTGCAAATCTAGTTAGACTTGTTGATTTTTAACAAAGAAAGTCTGCTTAAAGGATTTTTCAGCTTGTTAATTTAATAATGATGTTGTTACCCACAGAAATATAATGATTATGTAAACAGCCATTGAACGTAAAGTGAACCAAGGCAAGCATTCCTATGAACCCTGGTCCGCTTTTGGCTGGTACCTAACATGGGCTGAAAAAAACTCTTATTCTCATTATAATCACAAATTTTATTTAAAACAGTTTCAAAATGAATACTGGGCACATGACCTTTTTGCAAAAGCAGTTAGTGCAGTATTAACTTCATCAAACATAAAATATGGTTTTACTAGTATATGGGTATACATTTTTGTTTATTTTGATACTTTGAATAGGATTATTATATAATTTAGAGATAATTTTTTTATTTCAGATATATATCATTACTGCAGCAGTATGAGGCAGTATCATTTGGTGACTCATTATTTGCTTGCTACGTTATAATCCCACTTCAACAGAGACATAGTGTACAGTTCAGGAAAGCTATCTGGACAGAATACACAGGAATTTTGCGAACTCTTACACTCCCACTGAATGAGGTGATAATTGTTGTATTTAGTTTAGCCAGATTTTTACGAAAGCTTAAACCTCTATTTGACACTCTATTTGACCCTCTCTTGTTTTAATTTGCTTCCTTGAATCTACCTGTATAGGTGTCAGTAGAGGGAGCATGATAATGACCCCGGTAGGGCAACAGTGGTCTAGCAGTTAGGGTGGCTTACTGTAAATCTCCTCATATCACTGTAGGTTTGAGTCCCATCAGTGGACTTCATATTCTTATACATGCAGAAGCTAGCTAAAAGAAAGCTGATGGCTCTATTGAGTGCCCAACATAGATGTTGTCTTTCTAGGAATAAGGTTTTTTGCATTTACCGGCCATGATTTATATGACAGAGGTATATGCAATGTTTGTGTGTTTTTTACCCTAAACTTGGAACCAGAATTGATTAACCCTTGCCACTCAATGAAGCCATGCCAGTCAGTTTGTACACCTTTGTACAGTTTGACTAGGCCTTGAGGAAATAAAGCTTTATTCTGAGCTTTGTCTCAAATCTCAGGATTTTCATTGGTGAGTGTACATTCTGTGGATGTTTCTGACCAATGAAATACCCAAGATCTGAGTTTGGGCTTAGAGAATTTCTTTATAACTACGAAGCCAGGCTCTATACAATAGATAACTATTTTTGTATATTAAAACTCTTTAACTTCAAATGGACTGTTCCAAATTCAAAGTAGGACAAATCCATTGCACAAATTCAGGAGGTTTTGGGTTAACGGCTGGAAATACTCTGTATGAACTGAACTACATCATTGTGACATCAATTTCAACAGAAATGAATTCAGCATGTTATTTAAAATCCTGTATGTTTTTAAATATGTATATTTTTTATGTGTTTCAGTTACCGTTACCAGTTCAACTCTTCCTAGAGCCAGAGGAGACAAATGTGGAGTTGATACGTCTATATTACCAGAGCATGTTTGGTGGTACCCTGCGACCATGTTGGAGCCCTGTACTGTACCTAGTGGCGGTACATCATGTGAACAGATTCATGTATACACAGGATAAAACACATGTCAAACTGAAATCTACAATGATGTCACGAATATTGAAGTGCAAGAATGAGGTAACTTGCCGAGCTTTGTTTTCTTGTTTTATGAAAATGAGGCAAATATTATTAAACCTGTCGGCCCCCAAAATGTTGACAAGAAACCATAGGCTGAGTTTGATTTTAGGGTGGATAGGCAGTCCAAATAATACTGGGAGATCCAGTGTTGCATTCAACCTTTAATATCATGTCACACTTTAATTTAATTGTCTGAGGTGAAAAAGAATTAAGTTATGAAAATACTGAAAATTGAAAAACTATCAGCAGCTGTTGACAATTGTTATAAAAACTAGAACTGTGTCCAAAGGACACGGATGCCCCCACTGACAACATATATATGGTATATAGTGAAAATATCAACAAAGGGCCATAATTCTGTTAAATTTGGTTGCAGCAAAAATTCCTTCCTTTACTACCATCTACACATTAAGGTTGTTCATCCCTGGAAGTTTAAGCAAAATCTGCCATCCGGTTTAAGAGGAGTTGCGTTCACAAGATTTCGGGATGTACGGACAGACTGACGGACAGACGTACGGATGGATGGACAAGTGCAACGCTATATGCTACCACTCTGTGGGGGCATAAAAACTAATAATTGTAAAATGTAGACTTTGTAAAATTTACTAATCAATTTTATTGATAAATATTTCTGTTTTGATTTTTAAAAAATTTCTTTTCTTTTCTGGATGCATGCAACTTTAATGTTTTTATTTGTTTGTTTGTTGTAGGATTTAAAGAGACACTTAATGATGTACAAACAAGCTGATATTACCATGGCATTCGGAATGAAACTGTACGAGACCCTTCCAGCAATTAGACAAACATTTATAGATTCATTAAAAGTCTCGTGATTTGTGGAGTGTACAATAAGACCCAAGTGAATTTAAAGTCTGTTCCTGTGTTTGTACAGAAATATTATCATAGTTTTATATAATTGTGTCAAATGCATGGAGGGTCATCCAAGATCTTCCTCCATCAGTTAAGCTGGAACGTCACCATGTGACCTTAACTATGCTGGTGCGAATAACACCAAATAAAAATTGTTATATACATGTGTATACATTGTATATTAGATATGTATATGTGTGTTTCAAAACAAAGACGAATGTGCAATTGGATGAATTTCCTGATTAGTCTGTTTTTACTGTATAATACTTTATGCGAGTGTGAAACAGTGGTGTAAAACTAAGACTAAGATAAACTCTTCAGATGGAGAATCATTTGAAACAATATTAACTATTGCTATAACATTTCATTTTATAAGCAAGCACCTTCATCTCTGGACACAACATGTCTCTGTGAAAGAGCTTCATTTGTAATATCACATTTGCTTTTAAATAATAGTAAAGTAAAGAATTTGTTACATCTTTTTCTTGTATGCTTTAGATAACAGGAAATATGTTGATTTGTTTTTTCCATTTCATGCTGATTTGAACATGTTTTTGGTCTTATGTCTGTGGTTGTAATTACTAACCAGTAATTACTAATTTCTCCGCAAGTAACTGACAGCTAATCCACATAGATTCTGAATCAGCGATTAAAGTCGAAAGACCATAAGGCTTGAAGCCCAAAACATTAGTCCTGGAGAAATTAGGGCTCATCTGATGATTGAACCAGCAACCTGACCCCTAGATAACAAATCTGATACTCTCCCTATAGAGCTAAAAAGACAGACTTCATTGGTACAGCCAAGCAAACTTATTTATAAATGTCTTGAAATGATGTTACAATTTTCTAATTTAAGGTACAAGGGAAGTAACCTCTGTTGGGAGTATGTCAATGTGTGTGTACAAAATTAGTAGCTATGTTTAAATTGTATAACTGTCTAAATGGGTCTCTTTGGTTAAAAACAGAGAAATTCTCCAAATTTTGAACATTTTATTTTTCAAAACAATCACATACTATACATAATTTCAATTCAATGACAAGTTACTTAAACAGTATTTACATATATATCAGAAAACTGCAATTCACCATCAAACATTTACATTTTCAGGCTATAATAAATTCAAAGCTTCAAAATACAGTCATTCATAAGACAAGTATGGACAAAAACGCAATAAATCTAATGTTATCTTTACACTCACATATACACTGTTTGTTATATTTAAAAAAATGTGATCACAAAAAAATACTTTTCAAAACCAATGTGTCTTCAATGAATTACAATCATCAAATAAAACAACACCAAAGAAATGATAAATGACCACAATATTAATGATGAAAGATATTGTCTGACATAATCTTGTATGCATTTATACAATATGATTTTTTTCATGATGAATTAATCATAAAAAATACATTAATAAAATAATTAAAAACTGACACTGTACATGTATATGTCATTATGTTTTGTTTTTTTTGGCTTACATACTATTGGTATAAATAAATTTGGGATATCAGTTTGTTTCATGCAGCCAACTGTTGTATAGCAAACTGTTGTATGCAGCCAGTATACAGCCAACTGTTACATATGCAGCAAACTTTTACATATGCAGCACACTGCTACATATGCAGCACACTGTTCTGTTACATATCAAGTCAACTGTACATATGTAGTACATTGTAACATATGCAGCAAACTGTTACATATACAGCCAACTGTTACATATTTAGCACACTGTTACATATGCAGCCAACTGTTACATATGCAGCCAACTGTTACATATGCAGCCAACTGTTACATATACAGCCAACTGTTACATATTTAGCACACTGTTACATATGCAGCCAACTGTTACATATTTAGCCAACTGCTACATATGCAGCACACTGTTACATATGCAGCCAACTGTTACATATCAAGTCAACTGTACATATGTGGCACACTGTAACATATGCAGCCAACTGTTACATATACTGCACACTGTTACATATACAGCCAACTGTTACATATTTTAGCACACTGTTACATATGCAGCCAACTGTTACATATGCAGCCAACTGTTACATATGCAGCACACTGTTGTATGCAGCCAACTGTTACATATACTGCACACTGTTACATATGCTGCAAACTGTTACATATCAAGTCAACTGTACATATGTGGCACACTGTAACATATACAGCAAACAGTTACATATGCAGCCAACTGTTACATATACAGCCAACTGTTACATATGCAGCAAACTGTTACATATGCAGCAAACTGTTACATGTGCAGCCAGTAAGCAGCCAACTGTTACATGCAGCTAACTTTGCCATATTTGCGGGCTGCTTTACACAATTTTGACTGTATAATATTATATATTACACCCAATCTTATTATTTGAAAACCAGCTTCTTTTTGCTATATGATTAAGAACATTTAAAAGCTTTTGTGTAATAAAAATATGAATGATCAGACAAATTAGCACAGTTTAAAAGGTAGCAATCACAAAAATGACTTCCATTCAGCAATATCTATTTATTCAGTAAAGGATTTATTTTCCCCCAAAATTATCTGTTACCAGAACAGAATTTATCTGTCTGCATGAAGAGATCAAATGTTACAGAAAAATATAATTAGAAATGCTATCTGCAACAAAGTGATCATAGCTTTGTAAACCAATGTCTCATAAATATGTAATCAAAGTTTACAATATTTTAACCAGCATTTTAACAAGTAATATTTCTGGTTCATAAAATGTCAATTAAGAAGGCATTAAAACCACTTTTTAATATCCTTAATCAGTAAACCTAATACAATCTGTATAAATATAAACAAGTATGTTAACACTTGTCTGTTAAAAATTATAAGTAAAAAAGGGACATAAATCCAAAAATATTGTTTTCATAATCATGCCCCTTGTCAAATAACTGCAAGCATTCACAGTTTCATATTGATACCTTTTTAAATGTTTGAATAATTGTGTACATTGTTTTTGTACAACAACGACGATTAGATAAAAATAATAGCTGGACTTTTTCTAAAAAAGGATAACAATTTTTGCTTTGTAAGATATGCATTCACGCTTGTTATTAAGCTTCAAATTATTTAATTCTGACAAGAAAGCTGCAAGGGATTTTCCTTTTTTACAAAGTTTTAACAGATTCTGACAAACAGATAATTTTTGATGATTCACAGTGAATTTGTTTGATAAAACTGAGGCTAGATGATCAAGTCAGTGTCATAATTACATGATCACAGCAGACTTTAAGTGGAGGACTGTCTATAATTTGCTGTGTTGATGATTTTCTTCCCACACATTGCACAGATACCTTTTTTGTATGCACAACCTGAAAAAAATACAGATATTTTAAAACTATTTATTTGGCTAACAATAACAATTCCAAAACCAAAAAGCTTTTATAGATTACATTTTGTATTCCTCATCAACATGAGACATATACCATGTGACATTTTTATGATCTAGGTGGAGCAAAAAAAAATCCAATAAAAGAGACTTTACAGATTTTAGTTTCTTTCATAACTTTTTTAATATTTTGTTATTTTTTATTTGATCAAGTGTAAAACCCTTTCATTCTAGCAAGTTACACATGTTTATAGGACACTTCACAAAGAAAAAATCAATACAAAGTCATGTGGTATAGGCACCATGATTAATTTCATTATGTCAAAATGTCATGCTATGTTGGGTCAAGCAGTAAAACATACATACATTCTTTAAATATTATATACAAATATGACTAGTGTAAATCCCTAATTTCATTATGTCAAAATGTCATGCTATGTTGGGTCAAGCAGTAAAACATACATACATTCTTTAAATATTATATACGAATATGACTAGTGTAAATCCCTATTTTAGCATTACAACCCTGAACCTACTGACAATGAAAGTGGTGGTGGTGGTGTTGGTAGGTTTCACTCAGATCATAGCATTAACCCACATTGAATTTACCAGAGCACAGTTCAGCAACTGCACCTTTCCTGGGCAGGCTGTCAATCAGTTTACCAGTACCACTACCAGTTGCCTTCACTTTCTCAATGAACTGATAACTTTTGAACATGCCAGAGCAGAGATACAGTGCGAATGTCCGTAGAAGGGATTTCATAATCAATCACAACGGAAGTGACCTGAACGGTCCGGGAATCTAACCCTGATTCGCTTGATTCATAGTCCCATTTAATTAAAAGACAAAATAATATACAACATACCCTGACAGTAGTGTGAACCTTTCTGGTGTACTGAAGACTTGCAGATTCTACATTTCTCAAAAGCTGTACTATATGGGGAATATCTGGAAAAAAAAATCTTGATATTATATTCTTCATATTGACTCTTGTACATTATTAGACTCTTGTACATTATTAGTTACCATTATAGTCTACCTATAGTACTCTACTGTACTTAATAACTTATTGCAGAATTAGCACAAATATTATATAATGTGTTTGAACAAACAGTAATTTTATTAGCTTGGTTGTAATGTAAGTTTGAGTCTGCGTTCTAAACCTACCTAGTACAGGTGTCTTATGAGGAAATATGGTCATAATGAGAGTAGTGCCCAAACCATAAATCGGCTAAATCCTTCACTTAACAGGCAGACACCTTAACCATGAGACCACATCTCCATAAATAAATTTTTAGATTTTACAATGTGCCATTATTCAACTTTAACTTGGAACAAAATTCTTATTGATCAAAGACTATATAAAAATAGTAAAAATTTAGTAATATCTTTTCGGATGTGAAAGAAAATTACCAATTTTCCACTTGAGTGATAATGTAATATTATACTTATACATGTAAGTAGAAAACTGCTTACAAATAAAGCCTTACCTGTTCTTTTTCATAGTAAGAGCTTTATTTTCATTCACAGATCTACCACCTCCCTCTGTAAGAAATAGATTAATTATATACAAGTGTAAAGTACAACTCGTTTTCTGATAAAAAGCCTAATAAAGTCATTGATAGATTGAAGTTTCCACCTTTTTCTTCAGAGTTTTTCTTAATCAAACAGTGTCTAAGAATTAAAATATAAAATAAGTTAAACTGCAAACTAATAGATTTTAGCTGTAAAATAGTTAATTGTGAAAATGATATGTATATTGTTTGCCTATGATTCCTTCATTTAAATAAATCATACAATAAAATTTTGTCTTTTGGTTTATACATATTTATTTACGCTCCATTGAAAATCAAGTTCTTGCAACCTATATTAATCACTTTTGAGTCCACTTCCTGGAACCAACCAGTACTGTACTGGTGTCATATGAAGAAACATAGTTGTGACCCAATTAGGGCTCGAACCCAAGATCCACGAGTTGAGAGGCAGACACCTTAACCACTAGGCCATGGCTCCCCTTGTCTTTTACCATGAGTATTAATGACACCAACATTATGATGTCTTGATGTTGCTTTAACAGAACCTAAAGCAGGGTTTAAATTTTAATATGCAGAACAAGAGCTGTCGGTAGGACAGCAACGCTCGACTATTCTTAGTGCTTGATAGTAAAAAAAAATGCTTGATAGAGTTACCTCCTCCTGTTTACAGGTTGGGGTCATGATGGTGAACAAGTGTGAGAAGTTTCAAAGCCATATGTCAATGGACTTTGAAAATATTTGAACTATTACAAAAACATTAACGTAAATTCTAAGTCGAAAAAGGGGCATAATTCTGTCAAAATGATTGATAGAGTTACCTCCTCCTGTTTACAGGTTGGGGTCATGATGGTGAACAAGTGTGCAAAGTTTCAAAGCCATATGTCAATGGACTTTGAAAATATTTGAGGTATTACAAAAACTTTAACTTAAATTCTAAGTCAAAAAAGGGGCATAATTCTGTCAAAATGCTTGATAGGGTTACCTCCTCCTGTTTCCAGGTTGGGGTCATGATGTTGAACAAGTGTGCAAAGTTTCAAAGCCATATGTCAATGGACTTTGAAAATATTTGAACTATTACAAAAACTTTAACGTAAATTCTAAGTCGAAAAAGGGGCATAATTCTGTCAAAATGCTTGATAGAGTTACCTCCTCCTGTCTACAGGTTGGGGTCATGATGGTGAACAAGTGTGCAAAGTTTCAAAGCCATATGTCTATGGACTTTGAAAATATTTGAACTATTACAAAAACTTTAACATAAGTGGTTACGCCGACGCCGACGCTCGGGTGACTGCAATAGCTCTACTTATTCTTATCGAATAGTCGAGCTAAAAAAAGTAAAATTTATTTTCAGCTTCAGTGACTTTAACAAAATTGTCTGTATGTCTCTGAAATCAGCTACTAATTGAAGGTGTAAGGAGTAACTACAAGTAACAGTGGGATGATTGCAGGGTAAGAGACAATACACTTAGTAATAGAAAAAAAACATGAAAAGCTAAGACATCAACATAATTACCTGTTGTATTTCTTGCACCAGACTTCCATGGATCAGGAGTAATAACCTTTCCAAGTTTTTTCTGACCTGCAATACGATAAGAGAAGATTCCAAAATTAAAGTTTGGATTGCTTAAACTTGCTTTTTAAAAAATATTTACCTGTTTAAACAATCTACATAAATATCTTTCATATGAACTATTAAATGCACTGATCCACTTCTTACAATATATATGTATGGTACTGACATGCATGTACCAGGAAAACTAAAGAACTACTTAGGTACATGGATATAAAAAATTAGGTTTGACATGACTTTATCTTTTTAATTCCATAAAAGAGATGAACCCCATTTCCTATTCATATTCTTTCAAGAAATAAAAAAAGACATAAGTACAGTATATACTTCAACTTGAACCTTTCTTGTGATAAAAAGAAACTATACACTGTGACTCTGCTACAGGTTTTGTTAGGAAAAAGGACAAAAGCCCTCCCATCTAGAATGACATGGCGGACAAAAGCTCTCCCTTGAAAATGAAAGGGTGGACAAAAGCCCTCCAGTGAAAAAGTATTGGTGGACAAAAGCCCTTACCAGGAACTAATGTTTCCCCGTATTGCCCAGACATGATGTGAAAATTACTTTTGACATCAATAAAACATTGCTTTTTAGTATCATACTATAATTTATTTATATTTGTTCTCATTACATCTGAAAAGTTTCAACTGCTTTGCACTGGAAAATCATGGTTAAGTATATATCAAACAAATTCTAATTGGCTTACAAAAACGTTTAATGTGTTACCACAATTAATATATTTTGAAAATCAACAAGGGCAGAGAAATGTGGGGGCAGGGTCTGACCATGGTCCATGATTTATTAAAAATCATGAAATGAGTAAATGAAAGGCCTACCACATAGAAGTTATAGCAAGAGTCTGACAGAATTTGAGGGTATTCATGTTTATGTTTTTCTGTCTATAAATAAAGGATTTATTTTCATTGAGTGGTAAGGAAATAAACATTTCATGATTGACTGAAGCCACAAGCAAAATATGAAAAAATTTCATACCACAAGATGTAAATAAAACCTGCCATGAGTTACAGTAGCGACACATATATGTCACATAAAATATCAAATTCATACCACAAGATGAAATCTAAAGAAAAAACTTGAATTTTCTGTTTAATATATACATTTTTCTCTTTTATGACATTACAATTTAAGACTTCCTCATAAATTTAGTGTAAAGTTTGACCAGGTATATATATTATCCTGGTTGTACTATCTACCGGGAGTGTAAGCCTTATTAGGCCCACCATCATATAATACAGAAAAAATCTCGGATAAAATAGTTATTTTCTGTAGAAGGTACCATTTTTTGATGAAAGTAACAAATATCCAAAAGAATTTTTAACTACAAATCAAAAAGATGGTTCGGTTAATAACCTCATAAGAGTGGCAGCCATCATTGTTTTTAAGTACTTAATACCAGGAATGACTTTTAAGGTGACAACAGACACTTTCCGTGGTACTCACATAAATGTCATTTAAACCAACTTATTTTAGTAATAATTGTTATTTATTTAATCTTTATGCATTAAATGTCGTTGATCAACATAAAAAATAACATATTTGAAAAAAATGCCTTTGTAAATGATTGATTTTTAATAAAAATCCTAAAATTTTAAATCGTCATATCAAAGTCATTTTGTATTTTTTTGTCATCAAACTTTTGGAAAATAAACATACTTATAATATCTGGGGAACCGTGTCTCAAATTTTTTCTATCTTTTCTCAAAAAAATATTACGTAACGTCAAACATTTTATGCGACTTTTTTCACCATACATATTACGTAATTAAAGATAATTAAGTCGCTGATTGAGCAAACAAAAATCCCTGACACGGTTCCCTCCGTAAATAAATTCCCTTTCATGTGCTTTAAACCGCATGTTAATCGCTCGATTATTAAACAAGTTATGCCGATTCAAAGTTAGTCCGACCCGCATCAAACGAAGTGTCATAAATCGGCTGTTCTCTCTCGGACCCCTACGTTTCACGCTAAATAATTGCATAATACACAAATATCGCACCAGAGAGGGTCACAAGTTGCGCTAACATACTCTAACAACATTTTATGACCCAGTGACATCTGACCAATTAAAAAGTTGCTGATAAATATCAGTTTATAACAGAAATTTCTTCAAATCTTAACGTGATTTACTGTCGGTCGCACATGTCACGTGACTTTCGGTAAAATTTGAGGCACTCGGTGGGGGGAAATGGAACGTATTTGCGCACCGCTAGCGGGGTTTTTAATTGTTTCATTTTTGAAGATTATTATTATTATCATCAGCATTATTATTATATTATACCAGTGTCACTCTGTCTGTGTATTCGTGTATGAAATTCCGTTAAAATATAAATTAAAATAACAAAAAACTGAGCTTCTGATGGTCTTTTAAAGTCCATGGTAAATGTAAAAATAAAAACGAGATATTATATATTTCTTCCTCCAAATTGAAATAAATGCTTGACATATTATAATTGAAATAAAAGGTATCACTCGATCATTATGATTTGACCTTTATGACTTCTTTTATCATGAAAATCATCTATGCACGGCATAGATATCCAGTTTCTACTGGGATATACAATAAATTCCATACTTTGTCCCAGGTTTATTAGTACTGTGTTCGATTTACTGGCGAACAATTTATTCAGAGCATTCACTGATAGTATATATTAATATCTTTTTTTATTGATTCATAGAGAAATGATCATCCTTAAACAATCTAAAATGGTTTAGAAATTTGTCAGGGACACCTTACCACAAGTCATATAGGCGTTCACATAAAAAATGTTGTCTGTTTCTGTTGTTGTTTTACTTGTCATTGTTAGAAAACGAGGTTGAATGTAAAGCAAGCCGATGAATCCGTACAAAAGTCCATAAACTCAATGTAATATCTATCAGATTAACGGGACAGACAAATTATTTTCACACATTATGGATATTTTAGCAACTATATTTTAAATCAACCCGTGGTCGTGCGATTTGCCGCTATGCTTAATTATTTATGTTTCATACATTATGTTACGTACATTGGCCGACAATTTCTTATTTTATAAAAATGCTTAATAAAAGGTAGACGATATTCATAAAAGATGTACGGTATTTGTACGATACATGAATTACGAGTAGTATGGACCAGTATGGACGGGTAATACACGGATATATGGAACTACCGATTTCCCTCATTGATGCCTCAACAGGGGGCGGAGCGTTATCGATAATTGACAGGTTACGCGAATAGAAGATAAAAATGGTACAGGTACCGTTTTAAAACGTTTAAAAACACATTTTTTGGACTAACTGCTTCCAAAATTAAATCACGAATGTGTTCAGAAAAGGTTGATAAATCTACTAAGCAAAGAATCTCATTTTAGGTATTTTAAGTAATAATTGACTCCGTTGTCACCTTAAGCAATCAATAAAAAGTTAAAAACATATGTAAATGGTCCATTACTGCTAATGATACTAAAGTTCTATTCAATATTTATCAGTTATTACACAGTAAAAGGGTAACAATTCGATAAGCATTTGCACACACGTTCAAAATATCATGTTGGGTCCAAATTGTTAGTCATACTACTGGTTTTTATACATAAAACACATTTATGTGAAAAGGGTTATTAAAACTTCGACTTTTCTTCATAAAAATGCTATACTTTGTATGAAATCAATGTAACAAACACTTGCATACAAAAGAATTTTTTTATGTACGAATAATTTGTAATATCTGGACATTCCCGGTACAAAGTACCTCCCGGTATAAAGTACCTTGAGGATAATATACATACCTGGTTTGACTGAATACTTTTAGAAGAAAGTACTTTTTTATAAAACATTTTATTCTCCTAGAATAAGTTTAGAAAAAGTCACATCTTTAGCATGAAAACTAAATTTTAAAGTTGGTTTCGGGAATATTTCTAATAATGTATATATGTCTAAGTGGGATAGGGACAAGGGAAAATCACTACATTAGTCTGACCGAATGAGATTTTGTTTACTTATTCTGAAACAATTGCTCCTGTCTATAACATTTTTTTCATGATCTTTATGGGTTATGAAATATGTACTTACATTTTTCGCAAACCATTTTGAAAGATTTTTAATGGAATATAGGAAAATTTCTAGTTTATATGATATCGTTTTACGACAAAATTTGTTTTTGTTTGTGAACTTGTAATTTTACATAGTCATGATAGTCACTTTATAACATCGCTAAAATCCGTATACCCGTTAAACAAATCATTACGGAAGTAATTAGTAGCATAGGATATATATATTTTATATTTATATATATTTATAACCACAGATTTATAAATCCGTGTTATAACATAGTACTGGCAAATATTTATTAACCTATACTTAACCTATACTTCCAATAAACTATCATTTATTGTATAAACTATCATTATATCATTTTTTAATAAATACACACACACAGAGCAAATTATATCATTTTGAATGATAATCCTGCAGGGTTTCATATGTAGTTGTTGTTATTAAAAACTCCTTTTCGTTGAATTCGATTTACTTTTGCACGGGTCAATAACCAATCATTACTCTCCGCCATTACAAAGCCATTTTGTGCTATAAAATATATTTCCACTTCTGTATTTATTCATTTACATAATTACAGGTATAAATGTATTTTGTATTTATTCATATATACTCTCATGAGTCATGTATGTCAACTATTGTAATATTATGTATTTAATTAAATAACTACTTTTGTATATGTAGCATAAATTGCATTTTTATATAATTAAAGGATCGTATCTTTTGTTGCGTTTGTATACACTTCGACCCGAAATTCCAAATGATACTGCCTACCTGGTTGATCTGACCCGCGACAAACATAATGTCTGAAAGTCTTTATACATCTGAAGTGTTATATGGATTTATTTTGTTTGTTAAAATCGTGTTTTGCAAAATAAGAAATTTAACCAGTTTCCAGGGCATTATAATTTGTCATCAAACCTACTTTTGATCATGATATTTTTGTTGACCATGCACGTATCTTAATACATGTATATTTATATTGTTTATTGATTTGAAAGATCCTGTGTACGGTAAATAATCTGTGTTCAAAAAAGAAATGAGAGCAAATTTACTAGTTATTTCAGTAATAATGCATTTAATCAAACATTAATAGCACCGTTTCAATTTTTATGAAATTCAATGATTTAATATAAAAGTTGTAATTCAAAAGACATTCTAACAGGCTTCACAAAATTCTACGGTGGCACAGAGGTGACATGTGTGTCTGTTTATCTATCTCGTAAGCACGAGATAACTTACCAATCAGATAACACTATATATATGATTTTTTAAAGCTTTTTAAGCTGGTTAAAGTTTTACATGCAACATTAATCTTTGAAACTACTTTAGGTCGTCACTGGATACATGTCTTTAAGATCATATTAGGAGGTCACTATCCAAGGCCTATAAATGAGACATTAAATTTGACTACGTTATGACCCTTTGTGGGGACCATCCTGTGATAGGGTTGATCAGAACGTACGTACTAACGGTCTGTTAACCTTGTCCATACGATAACTTGAGAAGGAATAAGCCCTGGCTTATTTTATTTGGTAGGGACATTGCCCATGGCCAGAAGATGACCTCTATTGATGGTTAAGGTCATAAGGTCAAAGGTCAAGATAACCAAGACACTTCATGTATAATCGTTGTCTGATGAATAACTTGAGATGGAATAAGTCATGGTTTATATCACCTAGTAGGGACATTTATCATGATCACTAGATGACACCTAATGACTTTATGTTCATTGGGTCACAATGACGCTTAAATGTAAAATCATTGTTCAATCAATAGCTTGAGAAGGAGTAAGCCATGCGCTTTGTTACATGATAGGGACATTGCTCTTAGCCCCTTAGTGGCCAGTAGAAAACCATATTAATTTCAAAGTCATAAGGTCAAAGGTAAAAGCCACAGAGACCCTTGTCGAATCAATAACTCTTGAATAAATAAGCCATTGTTTATGTTACGCGGCAGGAAAATTGGTCAAGGCAAATAAATGATCACTACTGATTTTAATTTAATAAAGTCAAAGGTCAATGTCACAGTGAAAAAATCATAAGTGTGTAATACATGCCAGTGTGACAGGCAGGTGAAGTACGGGCATCACTGTCATACGGCACATTTCTAGTTAACTAAGATATACATATATGAATCTGAATGGTTAATTATGTTGTGCGCACCACTTAATTATCTCGTGTGCACAACTTAGTTACTCGTGCGCACGAGTTAGCAAGTCGTGCGCACGACTTAGTATCTCTTGCGCACCATTTATCTGTCTTACACTGGTTGCCGGTGAAAGCAAGGATTAAATTCAAGATATTTTCTTTCATGTGTAGCTGTTGCATATAGACAGAGCCCCTATGCATTTAATAGGATCAAATTGTCCACACAGGCCGAACATATCCTTTCCATTTTTGTGTGATTGCTGTTTTTTGAGGGGGGAGATAAAATCACACTTTCCACATTTTCGTGTTAACGGTATGCTTCTTGTGTCTAAAGCACACATACAACCATCATGTGGAGATTCGACAAGTCCAAAACCCACCCTATTGTAAACTGTGCAATACTCATGTGTAAGCTAGGTTTAAAGTTGCGTGTATACGCCAGTTAGTCTGTCACGTTTCTTTAAACTAACATTCTTTTTGTAACATTTTAAAAGATGTTTGTCAATATTCTATTTTCTTTTATTTACTCAAACTTTGATTCATATTTTGTGTTGATAAAAGTTGTTAAAGGTGGAACTTGTTGTTTGAAACTTGTTGGAAATAATATTAAAGCAACCGATTTTACAAGATACGGAACAATTTTCGTATAGTCCAACAAATTTGACAAAGGCCTCATCACAACCTATTTTGGCCACTCCTCGGTACTTTCCTCAGATGTCCCACACTTGAAGTATAGGATCGTTATATTCACAGGGATGTGAAGAATTTGATTAGTGAAAATATAAATAACTCAAAATTTCGAGTTAATAAAAAGCATACTTGGCACTAATGCTCTTCCGTACAAATGTTTGATTAGGTGAATACTTATGTGTTGTTGGTTTTTTTTATTTGTCTTTCATTTTATTTATTTATTTATTTATCTATTTATTTATTTTTATTTATTTATTTATTTATTTATTTATTTATTTATTTATTTATTTATTTATTTATTTATTTATTTATTTCGGGGGAGGGGGGATTGACAACCTTGTATATTAGAGTAATATTTTAAACAAGGAAGCTTTGAAAGTTGCAAAACATGCATCATGTTAGTCATGGCAAAAAAGGAAGTATTGCGAAACATAGATACATAATGTCGTTGTAAGAAACCATTTTCACTTTCGATTCTTTGTGCCTTACTATTTCAAGATGATATCTAATGACAAAACAACTCACAAGATTCTGAATAGGTATACACTTATTGACCCACGATGTGTAACAAAAAGCAAAATCAGCAGATTTCACAACAATTTAAACATAGCCTAAACACATGACAGAAATATCGACGACAAAGACTTTTTCCCCCAAAGTATTTAAGACATCCTGAATGGTTTGAAAAATATATATGTTATACATGCTTTTAATTGTGTATTAATTGTTTTGTAGAATCATACTTACATCTATGTTACTTACTTTTTTTCAACTTAAAACATGAAGAAAAAAAATGTTTAGCGATACAATAGATTTTATCAATCATAGTTTGTTTCAGTAATAATGTTTTTGTTGTTTACTATAGTGTCACCACTACTGATGGGGCCAGCCATTTTTGACTTATGAGAGAGACACGTTTTGCCTGCATACCATGTACCTCCTAATTCCTACCACTATGCCATGGCAGGCGCCAGGCGGATATAAATCGGTAACCGTTCTTTTTTAAAGATGTAGTTTCACAATCACATGTGAAATATATTTTGTTTTTTGTTTTCGGCTGATGACATAAAAGAACAAGCAAACCTGTGTCTTATATTTTTGATATAATCTGGGACATAACATCTTATGTCCCAGATATAATATAACAGTTTTTTTGGGTCTTTTTAGTCATTTCCATGTAGCTTATCTATGTATTGTTTCTTCTTTTCTTTTTGGCGTTTAGATATAGTATTTTGTATGGAAAACAAAATACACTTTGTTAACATTTTGCTTCTTATATGACAAAGTATTATGTATTTCGCATTAAACGTTGATTTCTCCTTCACGTGATTAGCATGTAAAATGCTCTAAAGAAATTATCACTACACTTTAAAACACAGGGTTGTCCTTTCTTTAGAGGAAATCCCTATATCATCTACTTAACTACCAAACAATTACCATTCTTTCACAATAATGACACTTAAGTTTGAGTCATTTGATGTTGTTTTTTTTAGGTTTGTTATGCGTGTTTAGTGTTTTAGTCGGAATTTCCTTCTACTGTATACGTAAATCCAAACAATAAAACAAAGGGAATTTCGAAACTCGCCTTCTTACATCTCTTGTGTTAAAATAAAAACGTAGGTGGTGACATGTGATTGTATTAAAATTTGCACAAGAACAATAAATAAAAAAAAGAAGAAAATGGCTTTAAAATAATGACAAATAATTTGAGCCGCGTCATGACAAAACCAACATAATGGGTTTGTGACCAGCATGGATCCAGACCAGCCTGTAAATCCACGCAGTCTGATCAGGATCCATGCTGTTCGCTTACAAACCCTATAACAAGTAGAGAAACTAATAGCGAACACCATGGATCCTGATCAGACTGCGCGGATGCGCAGGCTGGTCTGGATCCATGCTGGTCGCAAACCCATTATGTTGGTTTTGTCATGACGCGGCTCATTTCACATTCAGCGCTGTAGCAACGTTATATGTCGCAACGCCGCTATATGTCGCAAATAACGCTAAATGTCGCAACTCTGACGCTATATGTCGCAATCAACGCTATATGTCGCAATCGCCTACCGCTAAATGTCGCAACGTTGCCGCTATATGTCGCACAAAAATCGATTGCCGCTAAATGTCGCAACCCCTTGACGCTAAATGTCGCACTTGGTAGGAAAGTAACAGATGGAACTGAAACAAAAAAGTAAGTGTTAAAGCATTTAAAGTTTATACCATTTACACATGAAAACATATCCTAGTAAGCAAACAAAATGTGTATTTCGCGGTCTATGGCAAAAACCTGTTATGGCCATAGAAACGGTTTTTGATAAAAGGGATGGATTTGGTTCTCAACCACGGACCAGGTGTGAGATCAAACTTTCTCTTTGAGGATGTCTTTCTCACAAAATGCATCAACAAAAACATTTGGATATACATGTATATTTGTTATACTAGTATTATTTGACATAACTGAGCAAACCGCTTGTTAATGCTAAGGGGGAACTATATCTTAATATATATTTTATATTATACCTGTTCATAATCTGACTAGATAGGCTTTACTACATGTAAGTATTAAATAATACCCAATTGATCTGTTGATCGATATTCGTAACTATGCGGTGTATTGATTTAGGTTGTTATACTTTCATAACTTTTCATATTTATCTCAATATTTCTTTGGGAACATTAATGAATCAATATACTATGGAATTGCCAAATGTTGACTGCCTACTGCTTACTGTCAACTGCTTACTGTCAACTGCTTACGGCTTACTACTTATTATTCACTGCTTATAGCATTAAAATAAAGCATCAAAAAATTATTCAGTTGCCGAATTAGTTGCCGTTCTGGAGGTCAAACACAATATATTGCAGTGGTATATAGGCCACTTCCAACAGCCTTGCTCTTGGGTAAACCCTTTAGCGATGTGGTTGAGGTGTCCGCCTAAGGACCAAGAGGTCTGTTGTTCAAAACCCGGTTGGACCCTTGGTATTTTTCTGGCTCCTAATTTACTTTAATGGTGTCAGAAGTGTTTGACGGACTCATGCGGTAAGCAGGGAGTGTCATTCAGGAGAGCTGGCTAGCTCTGAAAAGTAAAGAGGGGAGGAGTGTAGTGGTTGTAAGTATATAGTTTGAAATTGTAGATATATGGTATAGAAGGCCATGAACGTTTGTAGCTCATATAATAATGTTTTAAAATATATGAGATAGGTGAAAGCTGAAACTGATATAACATTGGATTTCATTTTTTTTTTAAATATCACAATTAGTACTAAGAATTTGTTTTCGTCATTGTACTTCGTTTATATTTGAAAGTTTGCTTTCCAAAAGTTTTGTTTTATTTCTTTGATTACAAATGGGAGATTTGTACATAATTTTTATCATAACATTTACATTAAGTTTATAATTTACTATTCTTAAAATGATAACACACAAACTGCACTAAAACTCTAGTGCCATATCATGTTTTATGTAGTTTTACGGTTACACTAGTCGTTTATGAATATTATTGTTCACTTAATCATTACAGTATCAATTAGCATTATTTGATTTCAATATACTTGTTCTTGTTGGAAAATATGGATTAAAATGATTTGCACAAACTTGAGTTTATTTTTTTATTTGACTTTGTAATCATGGTACCTTACCACATTATTAACTGTATAACAGGAACGTGTATTTAATTTCTTGCGGTGCCTTGTGCCGCCGCATTGCGGCCTTGCCGCATAAACTGGTTCAAAGTCGTTTATGCGCGTTAAAGAAATACTTTTTATGCGGCACAAAGGTACCCTGTCACCGCATAAAAACAATTAAAATGTTGAAGACTTTTTTGTATTAGAAACGGGGTGTTTTTGACGTTAAAAAATAAAATAAATATAAAAAAAGCCATTTATCTCCTGCTAAGGTTATGTAAATGTGTAACGTGTTTATGTGTCAATCAAAATTGAATCGGCGTATGACATATTTTTTTACCATTTATTGGACTGACGGACATTTATGATCATTCGTAACGTCATTTTAAACATTTTTAAGAGATAGTTGTTAATGACAGGCCACGCAAGTTTGCTCGATTGTGTACTTAATTTTTATTATGTCGTGAAATTGATTTCATGAAATTTGCCGCCGCATTTGTCGGAACAGGCGCGCAGGTTTTAGAGGCATATCTAGGCATACCAGTAACTCGATTTTGTAAATGGAAGAAAATTTTAAAATAAGATTCTTTTACTTTAATGTGTTAGAACCGTTCTACGGTAGTCTACAATGGAATCCCTGTTTAAGGGATAAATTATTATCGAAAGTTGTTGAAATATTAATACTTTACTTTGTTTGGCTCGAAAATATATAAACTCAGGTTCAGCCTCTTTATGTGGCAAAAAGGCACTGAAGCAATTTTCGCTTTATGCTTTGCGCCTAGCCGCATAAACGTGTTCACCTCTATTATGCGAGGAAAATCACCGCATCAATGACTTTGAACCCGTTTATGCGACAGGGCTTCTGTGCGGCGTCACAGTGCCTTTATTCGGCTGCGAAGCATCCAAATCTTATGATTTTATATAACACACATGATTTACTGCGGCACTACACGATTTATTTTGCGAGTTCCCAATAAAAACACAAGTAAATAAAAAAATGTCTCGTACATAATTTTAACACTTTGGGGCACATTTTGAATTTCTCGCATTGTTGCAAAACATTTTTATTTTTCATTTTTGTCAAATGAAAAGAAAGTATTTTCTCATGTCCGTAAACATCCAATGGACTGGACGATTTCAGATTTTCATGTATAGGGGGTAGGTAATCGAGACTAAATATCATGGAACTAGACAATAAAGCTCAGGAAATGATGACGCATAGAATCTTGTTACCTAACCTATCTGGATCTAAAGGGGCACTGTTTTGTATTGGACAAACACGCAAAATGTGTTACATTCTCATAATACAAAATGTATATCTGAAACTATCCATCTAATTTTTTTGCCTTAAAACTAAAAAACAAGTTCGTTATGAAGAAATGTGTATTTTTTATATTTAACGCATTAAAGTTTTTGATCAGACCCGTTACAATCAAATAAACCGTGTGATAAGGAAATATTTTACTATTATAATTATACTATAGTAACGATTCCCCTTTAACCCAGTAAATTGTAATTTATAACTTCGTGGTGTAACATAGTAATACATTTTTGTTTGTTTTTTACATGCTGTTAAGCAATTTGGTAAAACTCAACAGCTGCCTTTTAAATAACAGTTTTTCATGCCTTTCCATCAAACAATTGTTACGCAGCCATTTTACGCTTGTATAATTATATATATATTATATTAATGTATCACGTTTCTGTTATACCTAGTTAATGTTATTGTGACGTGTGTGCTTTTCATTGGTCAGAAAACTGTTTGTGGTGCTAAGGACAATGCTTCAAATAGACCGACGGTGCGGAATGTCTGGGTTACATACAAGTTGTTTGAAATTTGTTCAAATTCGCATAATAAATGATAAAGTTATGGAGCGGACAAGAATTTGACCTTCAAGTGTGACCATGACCTTGACGCAGTAGGGACCTTGATGCTGCATGGGACACAATATCTAATGCCGGTGAACATTTGTGTGAAGTTTGATCAAATTAGCATAATAAATGAAAAAGTTATGGAGCGGACAAGAATTTAACCTTTGACCTTCAAGTGTCCCGATACCAACTATTTTGATGTTTGTTGTCCGTTCCACTGTAAGACACATCACGCAGTAACGATATGAATTCACGCGGCTTATATCTAATTTCATTTTGTTACCGATATAACCTCTGTTAATGCGATAGTATGTGAGAAGTTAGCAGTTAACAGTGAGCTAAGCAAAAAGGCATTGCAATTTATATAGGGAAATCAATGATCTGCTGCTATGCTCAGCTTGGTAAGCAATCTAGCGGGGCATTCCAAAATATAGTGCGAAAAATGCTCTGCTGCTATGCTCAGCTGGGTAAACAATCTAGCGGGGCATTCCAAAATATAGTGCGAAAAATGCTCTGCTGGTATGCTCAGCTGGGTAAGCAATCTAGCGGGGCATTCCAAAATATAGTGCGAAAAATGCTCTGCTGCTATGCTCAGCTGGGTAAAGAATCTAGCGGGGCATTCCAAAATATAGTGCGAAAAATGCTCTGCTGGTATGCTCAGCTGGGTAAGCAACCTAGCGGGGCATTCCAAAATATAGTGCAAAAAATGCTCTGCTGCTATGCTCAGTTGGATAAGCAAACTAGCAGAGCATTCAAATTAATGATCTGCTGTTATGCTCAGCTGGGTAAGCAATCTAGCAGGGCATTCCAAAAAAATAGTGCGAAAAATGCTCTGCTGGTATGCTCAGCTGGGTAAAGAATCTAGCGGGGCATTCCAAAATATAGTGCGATAAATGCTCTTCTGGTATGCTCAGCTGGGTAAGCAACCTACCGGGGCATTCCAAAATATAGTGCGAAAAATGCTCTGCTGGTATGCTCAGCTGGGTAAGCAACCTAGCGGGGCATTCCAAAATATAGTGCGAAAAATGCTCTGCTGCTATGCTCAGCTGGGTAAACAATCTAGCCGGGCATTCCAAAATATAGTGCGAAAAATGCTCTGCTGGTATGCTCAGCTGGGTAAGCAATCTAGCGGGGCATTCCAAAATAAAGTGCGAAAAATACTCTGCTGGTATGCTCAGCTGGGTAAACAATCTAGCGAGGCATTCCAAAATATAGTGCGAAAAAAAGCTCTGCTGGTATGCTCAGCTGGTTAAGCAATCTAGCAGGGCATTCCAAAATATAGTGCGAAAAATGCTCTGCTGGTATGCTCAGCTGGGTAAAGAATCTAGCGGGGCATTCCAAAATATAGTGCGAAAAATGCTCTGCTGGTGTATGCTCAGCTGGGTAAGCAACCTAGCGGGGCATTTCAAAATATAGTGCGAAAAATGCTCTGCTGGTATGCTCAGCTGGGTAAGCAATCTAGCGAGGCATTCCAAAATATAGTGCGAAAAAAGCTCTGCTGGTATGCTCAGCTGGGTAAGCAATCTAGCAGGGCATTCCAAAATATAGTGCGAAAAATGTTCTGCTGGTATGCTCAGCTGGGTAAGCAATCTTGCAGGGCATTCCAAAATATAGTGCGAAAAAATGCTCTGCTGGTATGCTCAGCTGGGTAAAGAATCTAGCGGGGCATTCCAAAATATAGTGCGAAAAATGCTCTGCTGGTATGCTCAGCTAGGTAAAGAATCTAGCTGGGCATTCCAAAATATAGTGCGAAATATGCTCTGCTGCTACGCTCAGCTGGGTAAAGAATCTAGCGGGGCATTCCAAAATATAGTGCGAAAAAATGCTCTGCTGGTATGCTCAGCTGGGTAAGCAACCTAGCGGGGCATTCCAAAATATAGTGCAAAAAATGCTCTGCTGCTATGCTCAGTTGGATAAGCAAACTAGCAGAGCATTCAAATTAATGATCTGCTGTTATGCTCAGCTGGGTAAGCAATCTAGCAGGGCATTCCAAAAAAATAGTGCGAAAAATGCTCTGCTGGTATGCTCAGCTGGGTAAAGAATCTAGCGGGGCATTCCAAAATATAGTGCGATAAATGCTCTTCTGGTATGCTCAGCTGGGTAAGCAACCTACCGGGGCATTCCAAAATATAGTGCGAAAAATGCTCTGCTGGTATGCTCAGCTGGTAAGCAACCTAGCGGGGCATTCCAAAATATAGTGCGAAAAATGCTCTGCTGCTATGCTCAGCTGGGTAAACAATCTAGCCGGGCATTCCAAAATATAGTGCGAAAAATGCTCTGCTGGTATGCTCAGCTGGGTAAGCAATTCTAGCGGGGCATTCCAAAATAAAGTGCGAAAAATACTCTGCTGGTATGCTCAGCTGGGTAAACAATCTAGCGAGGCATTCCAAAATATAGTGCGAAAAAAGCTCTGCTGGTATGCTCAGCTGGTTAAGCAATCTAGCAGGGCATTCCAAAATATAGTGCGAAAAATGCTCTGCTGGTATGCTCAGCTGGGTAAAGAATCTAGCGGGGGCATTCCAAAATATAGTGCGAAAAATGCTCTGCTGGTATGCTCAGCTGGGTAAGCAACCTAGCGGGGGCATTTCAAAATATAGTGCGAAAAATGCTCTGCTGGTATGCTCAGCTGGGTAAAGCAATCTAGCGAGGCATTCCAAAATATAGTGCGAAAAAAGCTCTGCTGGTATGCTCAGCTGGGTAAGCAATCTAGCAGGGCATTCCAAAATATAGTGCGAAAAATGTTCTGCTGGTATGCTCAGCTGGGTAAGCAATCTTGCAGGGCATTCCAAAATATAGTGCGAAAAATGCTCTGCTGGTATGCTCAGCTGGGTAAAGAATCTAGCGGGGGCATTCCAAAATATAGTGCGAAAAATGCTCTGCTGGTATGCTCAGCTAGGTAAAGAATTTCTAGCTGGGCATTCCAAAATATAGTGCGAAATATGCTTCTGCTGCTACGCTCAGCTGGGTAAAGAATCTAGCGGGGCATTCCAAAAATATAGTGCGAAAAATGCTCTGCTGGTATGCTCAGCTGGGTAAACAATCTAGCGAGGCATTCCAAAATATAGTGAGAAAAAAAAGCTCTGCTGGTATGCTCAGCTGGGTAAGCAATCTAGCAGGGCATTCCAAAATATAGTGCGAAAAATGCTCTGCTGGTATGCTCAGCTGGGTAAAGAATCTAGCGGGGCATTCCGAAATATAGTGCGAAAAATGCTCTGCTGCTATGCTCAGCTGGGGTAAGCAACCTAGCGGGGCATTCCAAAATATAGTGCGAAAAAGTGCTCTGCTGCTATGCTCAGCTGGGTAACAATCTAGCCGGGCATTCCAAAATATAGTGCGAAAAATGCTCTGCTGGTATATGCTCAGCTATGTAAGCAATCTAGCGGGGCATTCCAAAATAAAGTGTGAAAAATGCTCTGCTGGTATGCTCAGCTGGGTAAACAATCTAGCGAGGCATTCCAAAATATAGTGCGAAAAAAGCTCTGCTGGTATGCTCAGCTGGTTAAGCAATCTAGCAGGTCATTCCAAAATATAGCGCGAAAAATGCTCTGCTGGTATGCTCAGCTGGGTAAAGAATCTAGCGGGCATTCCAAAATATAGTGCGAAAAAATGCTCTGCTGGTATGCTCAGCTGGGTAAGCAACCTAGCGAGGCATTCCAAAATATAGTGCGAAAAAAAGCTCTGCTGGTATGCTCAGCTGGGTAAGCAATCTAGCAGGGCATTCCAAAATATAGTGCGAAAAATGTTCTGCTGGTATGCTCAGCTGGGTAAGCAATCTAGCAGGGCATTCCAAAATATAGTGCGAAAAATGCTCTGCTGGTATGCTCAGCTGGGTAAAGAATCTAAGCGGAGCATTCCAAAATATAGTGCGAAAAATGCTCTGCTGGTATGCTCAGCTGGGTAAAGAATCTAGCGGGGCATTCCAAAATATAGTGCGAAATATGCTCTGCTGCTATGCTCAGCTGGGTAAAGAATCTAGCGGGGCATTCCAAAATATAGTGCAAAAATGCTCTGCTGGTATGCTCAGCTGGGTAAACAATCTAGCGAGGCATTCCAAAATATAGTGAGAAAAAAGCTCTGCTGGTATGCTCAGCTGGGTAAGCAATCTAGCAGGGCATTCCAAAATATAGTGCGAAAAATGCTCTGCTGGTATGCTCAGCTGGGTAAAGAATCTAGCGGGGCATTCCAAAATATAGTGCGAAAAATGCTCTGCTGCTATGCTCAGCTGGGTAAGCAACCTAGCGGGGCATTCCAAAATATAGTGCGAAAAGTGCTCTGCTGCTATGCTCAGCTGGGTAAACAATCTAGCCGGGCATTCCAAAATATAGTGCGAAAAATGCTCTGCTGGTATGCTCAGCTGGGTAAGCAATCTAGCGGGGCATTCCAAAATATAGTGCGAAAAATGCTCTGCTGGTATGTTCAGCTGGGTAAACAATCTATCGAGGCATTCCAAAATATAGTGCGAAAAAAGCTCTGCTGGTATGCTCAGCTGGGTAAGCAATCTAGCGGGGCATTCCAAAATATAGTGCAAAAATGCTCTGCTGGTATGCTCAGCTGGCTAAGCAATTTAGCGGGACATTCCAAAATATAGTGCGAAAAATGCTCTGCTGGTATGCTCAGCTGGCTAAGCAGTCTAGCGGGTCATTCTTATATATAGTGTAAAAATTAAAAAAATGCTCTCCGTAATGCCGAGCTCGCAGAGCAATCTAACTGGGAATTGCAAAATAAATTGTATCATTGCACTGCTGGAATGCTCAGCTGGCTAAGCAATCTAGTGGGGCATTCTTATATAAAGTGTAAAAACTATAAAATTGCTCTACTGTAATGTCGACCTGGCAGAGCAATCGAGCGGTGCATTCCAAAATTAAGTGTTAAAATGCTCTGCCTGTATGCTCAGTTGGCTAAGCAATGTAGCGGAGCATTCATATATCGCCCCATTAAAGCAAAAAGGTACCAAGCGACATTTTGACCAAAAATGACTTTTTAACATTTTCCATTATGTTTTAATGTTATCTTTAATCTGTAGAAATATTTCTGTAGTATCATGTTTATTTACATACATATAAGGTTATGTAAAAAGGTACAATGTCAATATTTTCCCATTTAGTAATGCAAAAAGGTACCATATGTATACCAGTTTGAGCAAAAAGGTACCAAGTGTCACATAGTACCTTTTTGCATTGAATGACTATATAAGTTTTGAGCACTTATATCAATGCAAAAAGGAACCATGTGTCACATGGTCCCTTTCTGCACACAAAGAATTTATGACCCTTAAGATTATTTTATATATTAAATTGTTTGCTTGGTACCTTTTAGCTTTTTAAAGAATACACAATTTAGATGTTGATAAGGACATCAAATATAATTCTTATAATATCCCAGATTATTGTTTCAGTTTTACATTAAGGAATGATTAACAGTGTGAAGATAATGATATTGTATAAATGACTTCTTCATAAAAACGTGGACATTAAAAGAAAAGTAATTGACTATACTCTTGTCAACAAGATACATGGGTTATATGGAAGGAGAAACATGACAGGGAAGCGTACATCTGCAAATAAACTAGGTTATGATACAGTTAAATTGGTGAAACAGCATAAAGAGTAATTTTCTTAAATGGAATCTCATTATATAACAAAAAAAACTGAAAGTAACAATACCTCATGACTATGACTTAAACATTAAAAGATATGGAAACTGTAAACTATTGAATGTGAAAAGAAGGAAATAAAACCTGTAAAGCAACATACGTATAGGAACACAGTAGACACCCTAGATGGCACGATCAATGAACAATATATTGAACATCAAAAACAGAAAGAAAATTCACATGAAGTAAAGGTTGAAAATAAAGTTGGACCAAAAGGTGACACATGCGTTTATGTTGCATGTTTTGATCTCAAGGCCGTTGTTACAACCCCTTGCTTATTAATGAGTGCACTTTACTATTCAAGAAAATTTTTGCTACACAAGTTGACAGTATATTCCTTATGAGACAAAAATGTTGTATGTCATGTATGGGATAAAACCAACTGCAAAGAGAGGCATGTGAAATGGCTTCCTGCTTAATAATAGCCCTTTTTTACTTGCCAGAGTGGTAATGTCAAATAAGTCATTATTTTTCAGATTCATAAGGGGGCGAAACAGAAATTAATTCGTAGCTCTTCTTTTATATTATCACAAGTTCCAAGTTTAAGATTGATCATCACAAATGTCTTGTATCGGGTGACACACATACAGAGGGACAACTTGACTCTTGAAGGGGCAAAGAAAACAATTCCTGTATAATTATGTATCAGTTGTGTTCTCTTATATCACTGGCAAGAAAATCACAGCCAAACATTGCTGTGCCAATGAAATTTAACCATGATTTTGATTTCAAATACTTCATTAAAAACAGTGTCTGAGACTCAAAACATCCATTGACAGACAAAGAGTAAACTGGCTACAGGTGAAATGGATACAGGTACCAAAGGAAAGCCCAAAGTCAGTGTTTGTAAATAACTGCTTCAATTCTGAAGATTTTATGGAAATAGAAGTTCAGAATACAGAATCAAGACAGAAGGAAAGTATCAGTGGACAAATGGTGAACAAGATATGAAGTTATGATACCAAACTGCCAGTTTCTATTCAAAAGAAAAATGACTTGGTTACTTTGTTTGCAAAGAAAATTATCCCAAAAGAGTTCCATAATTATAATGCCACTGAATGCAAAGGGTTATGTCATGATGGAATAGGATGAGAATGATTCTGATTTTGACTAACAATGTAAGAGATTTTGACATAGGCATTGAGATTGATCACATTTGAAGACTTTCAAAACATGCAATGTGATAGTTGTATTAGACATTTACTGAAAACACAAGAATTTCATAATTTTATGTGCATCATTGTAGAATAAAACTGTAACTAAATGATGCTTTTTGTTAATATTGTTGGGACAAAAAGGTGCCAACTGCCATATGGTACCTTTTTTTACATATTCCACAGCAAATGTTAAAAATCATACAATGCAAAAAGGGACCAAGCGATCATATGGTACCTTCTTGCATTTGTCGGTCAAAATATTTATAAGTGCAAAAAGGAACCATTGCCTTTAATTGATTAATTATCACTAATTAGTAATATATAAGCTTTCAAAATTTTTGAGCATGTACATTCAAATATTATCTAAATATATGTGAAGTTTCTTTGCCATGCTGTGAAAACCTGATTTGATATTGAACTTCAAATCTTTAAACGCGATTTTCTCGAAAACATGAAAATGTCACTTGGTACCTTTTTGCTTTAATGGGGCGATATATAGTGTAAAAACTATACAATTGCTGTCCGTAATGCCGAGCTAGCAGATCAATCGAACTGGGCGTTACAAAATAAAGTGTATCATTGCACTGCTGGAATGCTAAGCTGGCTAAACAATCTAGCGGGGCATTCTTATTTATAGTGTAAAAGCTAAAAAAATTGCCCTCCGTAATGCCGAGCTGGCAGAGCAATCTAACAGGCCATTACAAAATAAAGTGTATCAATGCTCTGCTGGAATGCTAAGCTGGCTTAGCAATCTAGCGGGGCATTCTAACATATAGTGTAAAAACTATAAAATTGCTCTCCGTAAGCCGAAATGG